>NC_072735.1:171472879-171588248 GCF_026930045.1 Uloborus diversus | reverse complement strand
CTCTGCTGATTGTGCATTCAACGCAAGAACCCAAGCTTAAGAATTAATAGAAATACAGTCTTAACAGTGGAGAACGTCTCTATTTTTTAGAAAATACATCTCCATCTATTATTAAAATGAAGTAATGGCTGCTCGTTGGAAAACATTTGAAGATGTTACATGATACAGTGACACAACGCGATGCTGCCATATATTTCAGAAAATGCAAGAATGATCATTTATAAATTCAAACATTTGCGGTGATATCTGGAATTAAAATGCATTCTGCAAAAACGTTCGAATATTTTTTTTCAATATTACATTTTAATTTAAAATGATGCACAACACTATTCGTTCGATGAATCAGTAAATTATAAAAAATAATATGCCATTGAAAAGTACTACGGAGTTTATGACGCATATCGGCAGAATATTAGAATTCGGTGAAACTATAAACTTGCATAAGTTAATTTTTTAAAAGAGAGATATTTAGGATTTAATTAGCCCAAAATAATGTTATTCAGTTTGTAAAAGCAGTTTTTTTATTTGGTTTTTTTTTTCGCACATTCGAATTGAGTTAATTGAACTGAATCCTCCCATTCTATTTCTTACACTAATATAGAAAAGTAAAGAAAGGACTATAATGCAACACAAAGAAGGTTCCTAAAAAGTGTATAAGTAATATAAGAGCAAGAGATTAATTACAAAAAGTTTTTTATATGCATTCATTGCTTGTTATTCGATCTTTACGTTAGTCACGTTACGTTAGTCACACACAGTATTTCGTAAAAATACCATTAAGGACCAAAAAAGATTTATCTGTAATAAATCTGTAGTACATTTTAAAAAATAGATTGTTTACCTCTTAGAAATATATCAACCAATTTTAAATGCCTGCGTAAGTTTCAGAAAAAAAATGCCTCGTAACATAAGCATGGTTTCTCAGGGTTGCAAAACTGTTACGTTAGTCACGATGCCCTTTTTGGTGAAAAAACACCTGCCAGCGCTTATTTTGCTTGAAATTCTTGTTAGAAATGAAAAAAAGTCACCTTGTACATTTTAAATCTGCATATTAAACCAAAACACATTTCATTTTACTCCCGGTGTAAGTAAAAAGAGTTTGAAAATCAGCTGCGAATGTTACGTTAGTCACTATGGAATGACCCTTAATTGGTGCAATTTAAACTTTTTTCTATAATTTCTGTCTTTTTTTTGTGTAGCAGATATTCATAATACCAATCACGTGAGGTAGACAAAATATATATTAAACTTAAATCAGACTTTGACGTAGAGAGTAAAAGGGGAGGGACATGAGAACATGGTTTGTTTTACTAAGTTATCTTCCAGCAACAAACCTTGAAACATTTTCAATTAATAGCAATACCAGTCCCACCTCTTTGTCAAACTTTTAGAGTAAGTAGACATTTTATGTTTGTGTTATGGCTAATTCTTTGTTTTACAGGTTTTTTATGTAATTTTATTAAAGTCGTATAGACGTGAAAACATATTTATAACTTAAAAGCAAGCTATGTACTTAATTTTTGTAAACCATCATATGAATATTAAATTGAATTTACCACGACGGTTAAATTTTTTATTAAATTTAAAAAATTTTATTTTTCCAGTTAGTTCTATGTTTTTGATGGGACACTTGTCAACACACCCTTTAGGAGCACATGTGAACAGTTCCTTTATCTTCTCCGTAATATTATCATTGTCGTAAGATATCATAAGTGTTAAAAGCGTACTAAAATGTTCATAATTTTTTTTCGTCCACAATCAGTTTATAATTTTTTTTATAATTAATATTACTAAATATTTTATATTTATCTTTATAATGTTTTCGTCTTTACTTTTTTTTTTCACCTGCATAGTCAGTAATCAATTTGGTGTTACAGAATACTTACAGGAAATAGAGACTAAAAATATTTTAATTTACTTAAAACTGAAGTTTAAAATTCTTTTAAAAACATTTTCATGCTTTATGCGAATATTAAAAGTAATATATAATAAGAATAATGTTTAAAAAATAAAATATTATTTGTACTATGTACGTTTTTCCATGTATATCCTGTGAAACTCCCCCCCCCCACCCTTTCCCCTATTTTAATGAAAACTAGGATATTCCGTTAAAAATAACTTTTATATATTTTTTCTTTTTTATATGAAACATTCATCGCTCTACCCATTAATGACTTCACCTTTCCGTCATTAGCTTTCCAATTACATAGCAATCGAGTCCAGATAGCGAGTTAGACATTCATCAAAATGAATAATTTCGCTTCGAAGTATTATTCTATTCCATTTATTATCTCCGCCGTTGACTAGTCATAAATAAATGACACACGCTGCTGGACTCAAAGACCGGATCGTTTTGCATGACCCCTTAGTTGTGAGGTAGATTTTTGTCAGAGCTTATCTTTTTTTTCATAATTTTATTTTTTCTAGCTATTCATAGAATTCCTACATTCATGAGCAAGTATAATTTTTACCGATTTTCTTCATTTTACACTTTTTTCGAGCATTTTTTGGAGCAAACACGGTTGCTTATTGCTTTTATTTGACTGTTTTTGGCATCCTGTCATTTTATTTTCCCACCGCCACCCTCCGCACCATCACCGTCGACCGGCTCCTCACGAGGCTACTCCTATACGAAAGCCGTGTCAAGGTTGCATCAATGTCCTACACACACGCGCATACATACACAACTGCACACATACACACACACATACATACATACATACACAAACTAATACACTAAAACATACCCACACAAACATACCCACACGCATACATAAAGACACCTACACATACACACACAAAAACATACACATGCACACAACTACCCACACATTTATGTCTGCACACAGACACAAACACATATGCCTACATACATATACCCCGCCCCCACGCACACACATTCATACACACAACTACCCACACACTTATGCCAGCACACAGACACAAACACGCATGCCTACACACACATACACATACCCCCTACACACAAACACACATACCCCCCCACACACAAACACACACGCCTACATACATACTCGTCATTGCGAAAAGCATACTTTGAATTCAACTTGTGAAAATTCAAGTTATTTTTTTTTATTTGTTTAAAATCCAGTTTACTTTTTCTTTGAAAATCAAAGTAAATTCAAATTCAAACTGACATTTTTATCACTTTAAAATGCTCAAAAACATTTTGAGACCTTCTTAAAAACATCCTCTACTCCATTTTATTTTTCTTTATCAAAAAGAAAAAAAAAATAAATCCAATCTTAAATCCATAAGGAAGGACAAACTCGAATTATTAAAGGTTTGAAAAAAAAAAAAAAACATAATTGCAGGGTGTTCCATTTTAACGTGCAAAACTTCTATTTTCGCAATTGTTAGCTCTAGATACATACTTCCAATTGCAAATATATTTAAATTCAGATGAAGTGTTAAGATGTTGAAAGTTTAAAGCAAAAATTAAAATGAGTCAAAATATACAATATTTATCTTTTTATACGGGCCCTAATTTATTCCTTACCCCTTACTTATATTTAGAGATTTTTTTTCCATTGAAAAATCATTCCAACTAGGGGTGCGAAACGATAGCAAAACATCGATGTTTCAGAACATCGATGTTGGAAATTAAAACATCCATGATATTGACATCGACCAAAAAACATCGATGTTTTAAAACATCGATCTTTTTGTCAATATTTAACATACATTTTTTTTACAAACTTACATCGATGATAATCTCTAACAAATGTTTCTTAATGGATCAGGGAATTCTTCTGGCATTGCGTCTAATTTACGCAATACCAAAGAATACGAAACCCGACGAATATATTGAAACTACTGAACCGCAAATCATGAATACAATTTGATAGGAATAATTTCGCAACATCTTGTCACTATAATAAACAAAAAATGATAATAAGACATGCAACAATTAATACATACTTGTTAAATCTAAGAAAAAATGTATCATAGCACTTATAGTCAGTTGATTGATGAGAAAGAGTTGTGCAAATTATATTAAAAATACAAAATTAATTCTGACTATTATTAAGAGCAAGAAATATGTTTTGTGCGGTTAGTGCTATATAATTAAACACAAATTGTGAGTAATAGAGGGACGGCTTGTTGGGGGCAGACGTAGTGGCGGATTCAAGTGAGGGAGGGTCATGTGGGTCATAACGCCACCCCCCTCAAACCCGCAACAGTATTTGAATATTTGCTCGAAAAAATAAAAAACTTGATCGAAAACGTAAGAAGTGGATACAAGGGGGGAGGGGGTCACGAAACCCACTCCCATCAAAATTTGCGGCAATACTTTGTAATCTGTTTCAAGGTTCAGTGCATTTGAGTAGTGAAAATGACTGTTTGAAAAAAAAAAGCCGGACCGAAACCATAATAAGAAACAGTCAATAGTTCTCGATTTCTTTTATTCATTTTTTGGGAGGGGGTAGGGGGTATTAACTGTCACTTTTCTATTTATAGTATATGTATTTAAAATATATAGACAGTAAAAATAGCTTTTCTTGAGACAGTAAGTCTGCGGCGCTGGGTTCAGAAGCCAATGTAATGAAAAGTAACAAAGCAGTGTCTGACGCACGTTTGCTTTTTATATGCAACAAATTTAATCAACGATAGTTTTTTTAAAACTATATCCAAAGCTTCAGGCATCGCTTAAATCGATAAAACATTTGAGGCAGTAAATGTTTTTTTTTTTCTTTTTTTTTAATGTAAAGTCTCTGTAGATTTAATTTCTTTCTGTTGTAATTTTTAGATAGTTTAGTTTGTAGTCATGCTGAGTTTATTTTAAATGTGCTGTAAATAGTTATTAGTTTAAATCAATGTTTATATAGGATTTAGTATCGTGCAAGAAATGTAAAATTTGAGTGTCGTGTTAGCGCAAAACTCATTATACATAGGTTCTCGCAGGGGTGCCGACCTAGGCAGTGGCGGATACAAGGGTCGAAACGTCGACAATATTATCCGTTCACATTGCATTCAAACACTTGATGGATAAAATGTAAATAATTTCAGTTTCTGTTTCAGTTTTTGAATTATTTTTGAAAGTAAATACTTCTTTTAATTGTTTATAAAATTAATTCGTGAGGTTTTTGTCCTAATAGGAGCCATATTCCTGACCGATGTGGTATTTTTTAAACACCTAAGCAGTTTGAGAAATTTTTCATACCAAAAACCATACGTTTATTCATGGAGCGGGGGGGGGGGGTCACTCTTTAGCATGAACCCCCTAAAATGGTAGTCTGTATCTGCCCCTGGGGTAGACGATAAATAATTCCCAATATGGTTTTAAGCGCATTTCTCTTTTCGCTGACTATTCCACCAGGCAGTGAAAAAACTCTTTCCGATGAAACAAAAGTCGCCATCACTGTCACAACTTTTAACAGTTCTGATTTTTTACAGTTATAAGGTTCACCCTAATAATATACAGGGTGTTCCGTTTTAATCTGCAAGACCTTTATTTTTGCAATCGTTAGTCCTAGATGTATACTTCCAATTGCTAAAATGTTCAAAATCAGCTGCAGAGTTAAAATATTGAAAGTTTGAAGTAAAATTAAAAATAAGTAAAAAAATACAAAATTTAACTTTTTATACGAGCCTCAGGTCCTCTAACTGATATTCAAGGGAATAATCTCCATTGAAAAATAATTTCAACACAAAAAGTGACATTTTGTGCGATTAATATTCAAGGAGGTATTCCATTTCATAGTTTTAAGGGACCATAAGGAAGATGAGATTAGAACTTATCGCCCTTTCAGAAGAATAACAGGTTATCAAAGTAAGAAGAACAAGGTATTTGTATTTTTCATTGCTATTCAAAAATAAATTCAAATGTTATGCCATGATACGCAAAAACACACACAAAACCTCGAACAATTTTAAGAAACCACGCAGTATGCACAGATATTATTTTAAACACTTGTTATCCGCAACCCCCCCCCCCCCCTCAGGTGTTATTGACGGCTAGTGAAGGGTGATCTAAGTCACAAAACGCTGCGTTTCTTATCTCGGTGAATATTGGTCGTACTAATTTCAAACTTTTTTTGTTGGAGCAATTTTTAAATGGAGATTATTTCTCTAAACATTAGTTAGAGGACTTAGGGCCCGTATAAAAAGTTAAATTTCGTATTTTTTCACTTATTTTTATTTTAGCTTCAAACTTTTAATATCTTAACTCAGCATCTGATTTTGAACATTTTTGCAGTTGGAAGCATACACCTAGGACTTACGGTTGCGAAAATAAAGGTCTTGTACGTTAAAACGGAATTGGAGCAATAAAATCGACTGTACAGACTACCTGTGTCGAGTTCTTCCAATAGCTTTGACCTCTTCCTCACCCTCCAGTTATCTTTTACCATCTTGTAATGATCTTTCCGAAAATCATCCTTTACGCAGAAAAATTGATATTTTTAAATGTGCGCAAATAAATGAAATTTTTGGAGCAATTCCATAAGTAAACTTAACTACCTAGCGAGAAAATTGGAGAAAATTTTACTATAATTTTCAATTAAAATACAAAAACATCAACATCGAAAAAACATTGAAACCTAAACATCGATGTTCCAAAAACATCGAAAATAAAACATCGATGTTGTTACTGCCTTGTAAGTACCAACTGGCTCCTGAAATCCACTTCGATAACACTAGATGATTGCACCGTATTCATAGATTGCAGCAGCGTCAGTTAGCCCACATAAAATCCTTATTATTTAAATCCAAACTCATGAATGTCTGTTACTGGATCTTTGTCTGTTACTGGCTGCTAAAATCCACTTCGATAACACTAGATGATTGCATCGTATTCATAGATCGCAGCAGCGTCAGTTAGCCCACATAAAGTGCTTATTATTTAAATCCAAACTCATGAATGTCTGTTACTGGATCTTTGTCTGTTACTGGTGCCGCTACCCTATACATTTCTGTTATGACTTTTTCTTTTTACTAAAATTTAAATGTTTACATAATTCTATTTAAAATATTTATTTTAAAAAAATGTAGTTTGGATGCAACTTTTTTTTTCTGTGAAAATATTCTGCGTTTGATTCTATTTGAAATCAAAAATACTATTTCTTTCTTTCATTTTATACTTTTAAGAATATTGCACAGTCTTAGTTTGCTACATAATCTAGACCAATTAGTCCTTTAAACGACTTTACATACCTTTTTTTTAATTGCCTCAAGATACGAGATTCAGAAAAAATTCAATATATTAAAAAAAGATGAGATTATTATTGTTATTGTTCTTTTATTAACAAAAATATGAAATTCAGTCTTTTCTCAGAAAATGGTTTATGCTTTGTTACGTTCACTGCACCGACAGTGGTTGACAGCTTAAACGACCAATAAGATTTTGTCTATTTCAGTCCAAAATTATTCATTTCATGCTTTTATTCAGTTGTTTTCCACAACTGATTTCCATATCCATTTAGGGCTGACAATTCCTTTCAAAAATTTATTATATATATATATATATATATATTTTTTTTTTTTTTTATGTTGCGAAAACAGAACTGGTGAAAGACGCAAAAGGTGAAATCTATTTTCAGTGTTCAAATTGTCCAGCAAGTTTTTTATTGAATAGCAAAAGTGCAGTAACTTTATTTTTAATATTTTGTATATATATATTTTATTTGTGTTTGAATTAAAAAAAAAGAATAAATGTTCTGAAATTTCGCAATCTATTGTTGATGTTTTGCAATATTCAAATTGTTAAAGTATTTGTCATATTCAATCGCAAGTTTTAGCTAAAATAATAATTTTACTTTTATCAGGTTAACGCTGCAAGTAATATCTTCCATTTTATTGTACGCTGTTTTCGTTGAAATTTATAATAAACATTCTTCAGTATTTAATTTTATGTATTCGCATCTTAGTCATTTTCACATATGATGTATGTGTTTCCTTTTCCAGGTCGTCAAATCTACTCAGAGTTTTTCTGAAATTAATTTATTTATTTATAATCTTACAATAAACATTTAATATTAAGATTTTTTAAATTTTATTATTTAGTAATATACTATTTAGTATAGTTACTTTGGTTAATTTATGTTATTTAATACAATTCAAATGTTTAATTTATGTTTAATATATTTAAATGATTTTACTAAATCATATTATGTATATCATTTCTGCAGCATTTAATAATCAAAGTTGGCGCTCAATTTTGCAAGCGGTTAAGTGTATCGGGCCACCAAAATTCATTCCTGAACCCTCATGTTGAAGTTGTAGCAAATTTGGGGGAAAAAACGTATGTCTGCTACCAACAACAGCTCATAAAGAATGTCGACGTTTTTTTCCTTTTTCCATCAATAATCTAAAATTTAATTCCCAATTTGATAATTATTGCAATGAAATCTTTGCTAATAATAAAGCTAAAGGCCGGCCGGAGGATGTCTGGATGTCTGTGACGCGCATAGCGCCTAGACCGTTCGGCCGATTTTCATGAAATTTCGCACAAAGTTAGTTTGTAGCATGGGAGTGTGCACTTCGAAGCAATTTTTCGAAAACTCGATGTGGTTCTTTTTCTATTCCAATTTTAAGAACAAAAATATCATAAGGTGGACAAGTAAATTTCGAAATTATCATAGCGTGGAACCGTAACACGGATACAAGCCAATTGGCGAGATACGAAATTATCATAACGTGGAACCGTAACATTGGTATAAGCAAATTGGCGAAAAAAATCACCATACATTAGTTGTAAATATACAGGCGAACCAAAAGACCTTTTAATTTTTCTATTACGGGAAAAGCCGTGCGGGTACCTTTAGCAGCGATATTAATAAAAATACTTTAATTTCAAAATAAATTTCTATTAATATCAAATGCATTAAAGAAGGTGGTGATATACATCCGTGCCTACAGCCACTGACACGCAAACACTAAAAACACACTTCTTTGGGGATAATTATTTCCGCTGCACTATGGGAAAGTTTCTTCCGACTTGCAGTTAATAATCTCTCTTCAACATCATTAGCCTGCAATTTCGCAGTCATCGAACACAGATAGAAGGGCGCGAGACATTCATCATAATCAATAATTCGGCTGCGAGGTGTTGCCGTGCCATTCATTTTATCCATCACTTGTCCGCCATTGATGAATAGTCGACCGAAGTTGGCCGGAAAATCATCTCCCACTGGGCTAGCCGTGGACGCGAAACGTTCACGCACGCTGATTTATCAGCATTTGCATAAATCTTACTGAAGGTGTGTAATTAGCTTTGGGGAGATCGACTTGATTGTGACCTGGATTTGTTTAACGGTGATAAGGAGTGTTAAATGATTTTTTTTCTCTTATCAGATTGTGTCGAATTACTGTCTTAGTCTGCAACAACGTATGGCAGAAATTTTTGCAATAAAAGTTGAACGCGTTACACAAAAATGCACAGTCATCTGACAACATGATGATGTGATGATATATATTTCATAAAATACTATCATAATGAATGAGTGAAACTTTTAATTTTTTCCATAAAAATACTTTTGTTTAAATGTTATATATTTATTTAAAACTAGAAAATCTCCCACTGGGCTAGCCATGGACACGAAACGTTCACGCACGCTGATTTAACACCATTTTCATAAATCTAACAATATGTGTGTAATTAGCTTTGGGGAGATCGACTTAATTGTGAGCTGGATTTGTTTAACGGTGATAAGGAGTGTAAAATGATTTTTTTCTCTTATCAGATTGTGTCCAATTAATGTCTTAGTCTGCAACAACGTACGGCATTTTTTTTTTTTTTTTCAATAAATGTTGAAGACTTCGCACAAAAATGCACATGCATCTGGCATCATGATGATGTAAACATTTCATAAAATGCTAACGTAATAAATGCTTTAAACTTGTTATTTTTTTCCCATAAAAATACTTTTGTTTACTGTGATATATTTATTTAAAACTATAGGAAATCGACCGTCAAGGTATGACGGGTGAAATTTGCTTCTACATTTGAACGAAGCAATTACCTGTTTGGTGATATTTTGATTGTTGACATTTTAACCCTAACTCCAATAAATGAACCCTAAACTCCAGTAAATAGCGTTCACTGTTGACCACTTTTTCGTTTCTTCATTCCCCTGAAACGACAGTCGTACCATTAAAGCAGTTAAGTTACCGGATCGAGTTAAGCCTTGTCAAAGAAAACATTTCCCTGCATGTCAAACATTATTAAACCCTATTACCAAATTATCATGCCGTGGCAGGATATATGAGGATTTTCTGGTGACTTTTATTTTGTAAATTTAAAAAACTACATTTTACTTAACAAACTGTTTGAAGTTACTGGCAATACTTCAATACTTTTACTTTATATTAAAACACAAAATCTGTATGCCTGAGTTCAAAAAACAGCGCAAAAAGTTTGCGGGACAGAACAAAATCTTTCAAGAAATATTACAATTTTATTCTTATCATCAATGACCAGCAATAATTCATCTTCTACGACATCCCAGAGACATCCCCAATGTAATATCCCAACTCTTAAGGGACATCGAGCAGAAAATGATTCTAATTACACAGAAATTGCAGACGATCCATCCTATCTGACCCCAGCACGCAACTGAGAACAACATACCAGTAGACAAAAAGGAACAATTTTCGCGCTAATAAGCAAACAAGAGGAAATGATTGGAGGAAAAAAACGGGCAACGAGCAGCAGAAATACCCATGGAACATCACAAGTGATAGAACGGTCTGAGTCGTCTGTCAGTGACGTCAGATCGACGGGTGCAGCAATTACTATCCGATCCTAGATAAGAAAAACCTTATTCTATCTTACAGAAAGGCCGTTATTGTCTTTACCGTTGATTTCTTCTTACTTGGAAGAGAACGCCATTTCTTCTTTTACATATGCTTCTGTCAGTTCAGTTGAGTATCCAGTTCTGATTTATTCAGTACATAAGTTGGAGTGAAGTTAAAGGATTTTATTATTGTTTTGGTTATATAGGTGTTCTGTTTTCGTATTTTCAATCAAATTAAGTAAACTAAAATAGATAAAGGATCAATCAAAATACGATAATACTATCTATGCTTATGGAAAATGTTTCCATCAAAAAGTTTCTTAAAGACAAAATACAAGGTGTTCCGTTTAAACCTGCAACGTCTTTATTTTCCCAACAATTAGTCCAAGATGCATAATTCCGATTGAAAAAATGTTCAAAATCAGATGCTGAGTTGAGATGTTAAAAGTTTGCAGTAAAAATAAAAATGACTTAAAAAATACAAAATTTAACTTTTTATACGAGCCTCAGGTCCCATAACTTATCTTTAGGGAATAATCTCGGTTGAAAAATAATTCCAACAGAAAAAGTTTGACATTAGTACGACCAATATTCACCCAGATATGAAACACAGCTTTTTGTGACTTACACCACTTTTCATTTGCCGTCAATAATACCTTTTGGGGGATAATATAGCAGTTAACAAGCGTTTAAAATTATATGTGTGCATAGAGTGGTTTTTCAGATTGTTCGTCGTTGTTCGTCGTTTTTCAGTGTGGTTTTGTGCATCACGGCATAACATTTCTGTTAATTTTTGAAAATACAAATACTGTAATTTTTACTTTGACAACCTGCCATTCTTCTGATAGGGCGATAAGTTCCAATCTCATCTTCTGTATGGTCCCTTAAAACTTTAAACTGGAATATCTAATTGAATTTTGGTCGCACAAATGTCAAGTTTTTTTGTGTCAGTAATAGTTTTTAATGGAGATTATTTCTCTAAGAAAAAGTTAGGGGACCTGAGTTCCGTATAAATAGTTAATTTGTTTTTTTTTTTTTCAAACTTTCAACATCTTAACCCTACATTTGATTTTGAAATTTTTCAATTGGAAGTGTGCATCTAGGACTAACGGTTGTGAAAATAGAGGCTTTTCAGGTTAAAACAGAACACCCTGTATATTTGAGGGGTTATACAAAAAACTATGTAGTTTGTTATTTTTTATAAGTTTAATGTATAGATTTTGTTTTACGAGTAAATGAAAGCAATTAAAATGGATGAACTTTTATCAAAGATATTTTCCTTAAATATCATGCAAGTTAAACTACAAAAGGGCAATCGACTCTCCAAATCCCGAAGTCCCAAGGGACCAGCTAAAACGTTCAAGTTATTGGTAGTTCGAGTTATGAGAAGTTTCCATAAGTCTCAAGAGTTTGGGACCCACTGAAAACTTTGAGATAACAAAATATTCGAGATATAAACTTCAAGCTATTGAGTTCCGACTGTAGTTATTGTGTTTACCGTTAATTACTCCTTACTTGGAAGAGAACGCCACTTTTTTACATGCGTTTCTGTTGTTACATGTACTTCTGATGTTGAGTATTCTCCGCGAAGCGAATACGCGTGGCTTGTTGCTTTGTTTAATGTTACGAATCAAAAAGCACGAATATGGAACCAAATATTCGGATACTGGTTTCTGAAAAACAGACGCATTTAATAAAAAAAAAGCAAAGAAACTAGAACATTTGCATTTAATAAAAGAAGCAAAGTAACTAAACCATAATCATTTAAAAAAGAGCCTGAGTAACTAAAACATATGCATTTAATAAAAGAAGCAAAGTAACTAAAACATATACATTTGATAAACGAAACTAAGTAACTAAAACATATACATTTAATAAAAGAAGCAAAGTAACTAAAACATATACATTTAATAAAAGAAGCAGAGTAACTGATAACAACTATTATTGGTTTTCAGTTTTTTCCCCCCTTTTCTATGCTTTTTAGTGTTATTTAGAAAAAAATTATTTTGAAAGCTAATATGTGTTTCTGGTCCGTTAAAAGCATTTTAATATGAGGTGCAACCCTTGGGTACAACAAGGTAGGCACCACTTAGAGTAAAACTGATTAATTCATTGCTATTTTGGTCAGGTTTATTGTTTTTGTACGTTCTATTTTGTAAGTCAATTAATTCGGACAACGGATCCTTCAATGCGACTGGAGTTTATTTTTGTAAAATATTTATTTTAACGAAATCCTTCTCAATAGTGGATGTATATTTGAGGAATTGAACATTTTTTCAATGTTATTTTATTTACTTATTTTTTGCTGATTTGCACAAGTTTATAGAAAGATTCGATTACATTTAAGACAACTTATTGGAACGTCAGTTAAAAGAATATCCCTTATAATGAAATAAATTTTCAATGTACCAATCCGTTGTAATTTTCACCTTGATTGGAAATCTCAGCTAATTGTGTAATTTTACTTGGCAAATTGGCTATTTCATTAAACGGGCTCGACTGTAAGTGAATTAAATAAACATTAATATTCGAAGGTAAAGAAGTTACTATGTTTTAAAATGTCGGCATTTGATTTTAAAAAAAACATTATTTTAAGAACATCATTAAAATGTCAAACAGCTTCTATCCTATTATCTATTCAACAAGCTCATTAATGCTCATTAAAATGCTCATAAATGCAATGATAAAATGTTCACGCTACAATGCAATGAAAAATTCGGAAAGGGAAGTTTGCTGCTCGAAGAATGTGCTCTGATGTAGGCAATTAAATACATATTTGATTGTAGGCTATTAAATAAATATTTGACTTGATTCAAAAACGAAAGCAAAGAACTTTTTTTGCTTAATGAATACAGCTATACAAAAGATTTTAAATGCAAAAAAAAAAAAAAATCCTTTTAGAATTTTTAATTTTGATACATTTTATAACGGGATTTTTAAACTCGAAAGTTAGAGCGTTTTTTTTTTTTTTTTTTTTTTTTTTTTTTTTTGCAGCGAAACCTTCCCTTTTCCAGCTATTAAGCAGATTTCATACTGCCCGGAGCAATGGGGAATCTTTATCGTGCAAAGTTTTATGCAACACATTCTTTGTGTTTCGAAAGGTTTACTCATTGGCTGTTTTGAATTCTATAATTACAAATAACAGTATCAATTACGACCTTGTGATTAGTTAATTCCACTATGACGCAAATAAGAATAAGACAAGTCTGTTGCTGTAACCTTCTTTACTAATAATAAAGTTGATAGTTTGTCTGGATCCCTGTGATGCGTCTAGATCGTTCAGCCGATTTTCATGAAATTTGACACAAAGTTTGTAGCATGGGGTATGCACCTCGAAGCGATTTTTCGAAAATTCGATTTTGTTTTTTTTCTATTAAAATTTTAAGAAAACTTTACCGAGCAAATTATCATAACGTGGAAGAGTTAAATTACGAAATTATCATAACGTGGAACTAACATTGTCGAGCAAATAAACATAGCAAATTGGCGAGAAATTCGTCTTCCATTATTTGTAATTATACAGGCGAACCGAATGACCTTTTAAGTTTCAACTACGGGCAAAGCCGTGCGGTTACCAATATAAGCAAATAAAGTTCTAGGTTATATTTTAAAAACTTCTCCTGTAATCGGGGGATTTCAAATGTTTACTTTTTGGTAATTTTTCCGCAATCTGCTGTTGTTCAAGTCTAAGTGTTAAACACGTGTCACTTGACATAACTTGTGTTTTCGAGGTGGGCCGTGCAAAGCCGGGCGACGCAGTTAGTATAGGAATAAACATGACAACAAGCAACAATGTATTTTGTATCTGGTTGCGGTCCCTCCTCAGTTTTTAATTTTCAAATATGTATTAAATTTTGAGCAATTTAATTTTAGTTAAAAGAAATAAATTCACATCGTCGGGTTGAAATTACCTAGTACTATTCCCTAATTATATACACATTTCGATAAACATCGCCAAGTTCAAAGATTACGAAGAATTTGAACTTAAACACACGCTGAGTTAAAATGCGACGACACGTTGGCATGTTGAGTAAATGTCACGACTTGTTAACACATTTCACGCTGAAAGCAATGCACTTCAAAAGCATAAAACAAGGAAAATAAAGCTGAATTTAGTATATTAATAATGACCACTCCATTTTCTTTTACAACTTTTATTACAAGATTAATCACTACCCAAAGAAAAACATAAAGCGGGTGGAAAAATAAATATGACTGCCTTTTTTTCTATGCGTTAAATAAAAGCGAAGAAAAAGTACATTATAAACTTGCATGCATGGTTCGAGGAGGTAAAACACCTCTCCCCATCGATATTTTCCTTTTCTTTACGCGAAAGTACTGTATAAATATATATCCACTGCTCTTGGAGTGGGGCGGAGGGGAGTAGTCATAAACCATCGTTCGGAAAGTGGGTGTTGTCAAATTCCGTTTTCTGATAGGTCAAGACATGGAGACCCTTACCCGACCAATAAGATCACGTCTTAGGAGTCTGTCTCGATAGGAAACATAATAACATATTTAGTGCCCTAAAATCTGAGCGTTCGTTCAAAAAAGTGCGTTTCTCAAAAAACTGGATCAGTAGCCACCATCTTTAACCACGCTATGTGGAAAAAATAAAATGATTTTGCTACATGTTGTATTGTTTTCATTTAATCAATATTGTATGGTATGTTTTGTGTTACTGAGAAGGAAATGTGTCCTTATCTAAAAACGTTATTATTCAAACATTCGGTACTTCGCCACATACGAATACTATTGTCTACAAGTTTAATTATTGTTCGATAGAAACTATAAATTTATCAACTGCATTGCTTGAGAACACTTTTAAAGCAAAAAAATAACGTAATTTCATTAATTGCTCATTAAAATCTTGTGTTGACTTTACACTCCTTCCTTTTACGCCTATCGAGTCATCCATAGTTTAAGGGATCTTACTGGAAAAAATATATGTTATGCTTAACTTAATTCTGAACAATTTAATACCTTATTTTATACCATACGCAAAAAACTTTTCAAGTTATCGTGAAAATGCGTAAACTTTTCCCATAGAGATTTATGTTAACAGCAGCTGTTTAAGCCTCTTTTTCTCAGGTTGCGTTTTCTCAGGTTTATCGTTTTGCGTGCATGATATTTCAGGAAGTTTTTTATATATTTCCTTAAATCGTTTTGTGCATATTTGTCTGGTTAATTTTTATGATCTGAACCATATTTTATTTATTTAAAAAAAAATATCTTTTTTTTTTAATTTTATAAGTTTATATCAAAATTTTCCAAAATGTTAGGTGAAAATATTTATTTAATTTAAAATTAACTTTCATTTTCAGTTAAAATTTAGGTTCAGATCATAAAAACAAATAATGCATGAAAAGTTTTACGGAAATACATAAGAAACTTTCTAAGATATCATGCACGCAAAAAGAGAAACCGGCACCTGAGAAAAAGGGGCTTAAACGGGCTGCTGTAAACATAAATCTCTATGGGGAAAGGGTTACGCATTTTCACGGTAACTTGAAAATTTCATTGCATAGGCCAATAAAAAATGTGTCAAAATGTTCAGAATTAAATTATGCATAACATAATTTTTTTCGAAAAATTCGAAAATTTCCAGGTTAATCCGTAACAGGGGAGGTGCGGTCTCACAAACCGCTCAAAATTCCATCCGATCACCCCTATTTTATTTTTAGTCCGATTGAATGGTTTTTCCCAATAGCATTTTGTTTTGTGACCTTGAACTTTTGCTTATCAGCATCCTTTGGCGAGTGCATCTGGTTTAAATTTCATTGCATTCCTTAGAAGCAATCTGTGAGACCGCTCCTCACCTTCAGTGTTACAATTTTTGGCAATAGTAGACATGGCGAACCGTTTAAATAGAAATTCCTTTATTTTACCCGCGTTATACAGACGAAATGCAAACTATTCTAGTTGAAGTTGAGAGTTTGATATGTTCACAAAAAATACGCAGTGATGTTTTAGCGACAATAAGAGCAGAATTATTCCTGGAAATACGACTCGAAATACTTATAGTAAAAGGGCTGTCAAAATTTTCTTGTAGAGTGATATAATCAATTTTCTGGTATTAAAATGTTCTGTATATATTAAACACTTAAAACAAAATCATTAGTAAATAATAGGTTTATTTTATTACGAGTACTAAATTATTTACTGAAGAATATGAATTTTCTTGAAAAATCTTAAGGCTCTAGTAAAACTTCCTCGGGAAAGGTATATTTCAATTCAGAATTCAAAAATATTTTTTTCCCTCTGCTAATAAAAGTACAAAGAGCTCTTAAGAGAAGTTGTAGAAATGTATCTTAATTACACGATTTTTAAAAAATCTGAAAGTAGAGCGGTCTCTGAGACCTCACATCCCCTGTTATGTCCTACTTTTTCACCGCCCCTGTTACGGGGGAAGTGTCCTTAAACCCCTTAAATCATTCAAAATAATAGATGTTTGTACTTATGTTCGTACTTTAAAAGCACTACTTCCAATGTGCATAACGTTTCAGACACTTTCCTAGAGTATGTTAAACATACATAATACCTTTACATGCAAAAAAAAAAACATCTTTGTTAGGGTCTGACACCTGAAATTTGATTAAAAAAACTATATAGAACGTACAAAAAAAAGAGAACATTATTACAGTGAGGTTAATAAATACCTTTGTTGTAAAAAGTAAAATAACCAGGAACAATGTCAAAGTGCACAAATTGCATATTACTGCAGACACGTGTTTCGGCGTTATAAGATACGCCTTTTTATATACAATTCCTTACAACGCCGAAACACATGTCTGCAGTAATATGCACTTTGTGCACTTTGACGATATGATGTCTAACGTGACAGAGTTAGAATAAGCACTATTTACACTAATTTAGTCATATTAAATAGTTTTGGTTTTTTTTTTTTTTTTTAATTGTAAAGTTATTTTTTCTTTAACCATGCAATCGTAATAAATATTAAATCATTTTTTTTAACCAAGTAGGAAGAGGAAGGAAACTGATAGTTGCCACTATCAAATTAGAATAATTTGAGTTATGTATATAAAACGTAATGAGAGAAGAAAAGGTGATGATTCTTTCCTCTAAAATCGGACTTAGCCACTCAGAAGAGATATAAGTTTAAAATCGTGAATGAATGATTTCAATGGATTAAATTTTTGCACCGAAAGCAGGACAAGTGGTCATTTTTTTAAGCTATTCAAATCTCAGACTAACCTGGAAATAAGGGAAAACTACTACTTTAGTAGGGTTGTGGCACTTAGAACAGCTTACCGGAAGAGGCGATAATGAACGAGGGGGTGGATAGCTTTAAGGGGGCCATTTTTCTTCATTGGGGACTAATAAATTAACTAGGACCAGCTTAGCTGGGCCAAGAGCCTGTTGCTGGTCGTCACGTTTGTATTTGTATGATGTTAATCTGTAGAATCTAAGTTAGATTTAAAACTATTGTGTATAGACTATTATTAAAACTCTTCTTCAAAGCTATTGACTCGTTGTGAGCTAAGTCATTGATTTTGAAACTTGATTTTTAAAAAAATCATCAAATTTGAGATCGTTTAACATCAAGGCTGAAAGCAACCCGTGCTGTTTTATGCTTGTCTGAGTAAAATACTGTGGCGTGAAGTTAAGCCCATACTTAATTCTGAGGGCCACTCCATGAATTTAGTAAGCATCCGGACAGAAAAAAAGGCAGAAACAGCATTGAAAATTTCATTTTCAATTTGCCTTTGCGCTCAAAGCCGTGATTAACACACAAAATTATTTCGTTTATATGCACCTAGCGTCCAAAATATGAGGCGTCATTTATCAGAAGTTGTCTACCTTTAAAAAAAATTACTTTTAGTGTATTACTCCATGATTGGTTAAGGATTTAAATCAAGGCTATATTCAGGTAATCAGTTTTGATTTTTTTTTTAAACTTTAAAACAGTATAACCCAAAACTTCCTTGATATAATTAGTAATGAGTCACGTTTTACCCTTTGCATCAAAACGGTCAATTCTTTGCCCTGAAAAAAGGAGTTCTCTCTATGCTCTCCGAGACACGTGTATGCTTTGATCTGCTAATTTTGTCCGTTAAATCATTGTTGATTTCCAGGTATTTCTCTGCACAAAGGTATTTATTTATTTCTTACTTCCTTGGTATGCTAATATTGAATTTTTGTTTCGTTTTGTCTTCCAACGTCAAAATAAATAAATAAATAAAAAGTAAAAAATTAAAGCATATTTAATGAGGAAGAGAAAGAAAATTTCAGCAATCTCTTATGGTTTGCTTTTGGAAACATGAATAAAAAATTTACACAAGCCTGTAGAATTAATTGATCAAATAAAAAAAAATACACTGACCAATGCAATTGATTGATTAAAACGTAAAAATAAAAAAAATAAAAATTAAAAATAAAAAAATAAAAAAAAATAAAATAAATAAAAATAATAAAGCAATTATTTTATGAGAAAGACAACGAAATTTTCAGGAACATCTTTGTTTGTTTTTAGAAAAGTTACTCTAACCAGTGCAATTGTTTTAACAGAAAATTTTACTACCCATTTAATAGACAAAAATATTTATTGAATGCTCATGCAATAAAAAAATTAACTTACAAATACTTGAAAACAACGTTTAATTCCTAAAAAGTACACAGTTCATTCCATCTAGTAAAAATAAAATAAACTGTAAAGAATAAATACATACGAATGACGATATTCAGGTATTAAAGTTAAATTAAAGATGGAACAAATAAAAGCAGATTGTAATTAAAAATGATGTCGGATTTAAATTGTTTACACTTGTAATAACTGTAAAATGCTATTTTCGGCATAAGCAAGTTTTGTTTAGAAGCAAATATAAAACATTTTACATCAAGTATTACTTGAAAATCGGGGAGTTTTTTTGCATTTGACTCATTTCCCTTTGCAATTATTTAGAATTTAGGATTAAAAACCTAAAACGAAAATTCCTAATATTTTTCAAACTTGCGGCAAATGCATGAATGGAATTGTTTTTCATGGAAAAGAATGTTTTTGGAATAAGCGTTGGCGTAAATGGAGCCAAAGGTTTTGAAAATGGCAAATTTTGTGTTGCTTTATTTGTATTGATTTTATTTTTCGGACTAAGTACTGCCAGGGGGAAATTGATAGTTTTCCAAATTCATTACTAAAGATTACTTACCCTTTTTTTATTATTTCGAATTTGATTTTTTTTTTTTTTTTTTTTTTTTTTTTTTTTTTTGATGTAGTGCTACTACACTTGTTATGGCTTAAATGTATCAAAATTAAAAAAGGGCGCTGAATATCTCTGTCAAACTAATGATGACTTCTGTCTCAACGAGGTTTTTTTAAAGATTTAATAAAGTAACAGTGTGTATTTTAAGCAGGCATCTTCATTAATAGCCAATTCACTGATCGAGTAACGCTCCTGACGTCACCAACATTGAAACTCGCGACATGGTATGATAATTTGATAATACTTTTCGGAAGTGTTTGGTATGTAGAAAAATGCTTTGTTTTGGCAAGGCTGAACTGGATCCGGTAAGTTTACAGTTTTACTGGTCAAACTGTCATTTTAGGAGAATGAAAAAACGAAAGCGTAGTCAACAATGAACGCTATCTACTTGAGTTGAGGGTGAATCCACTGGAGTTAGGGTTAAAATGTCAACTATCAAAATATCACCAAACAAGCAATGGCTTCGTTCAAATGTAGAAGCAATTTTCACCTGTCATATCTAACGGACGATTTTTTAGTATTTTTTAAGATTACCCAATTTCTTTCCTCTAACTTAAAGAAGTATTTTGATGGAATTTAAAAATATATAGTACGCTTCTTTAGGAGGCCTTTTAAAAATGTAACAAAATTCAAATATCATTAAAAGTCAATTGCATCAAAAAGAAATACATTTTACGCTTGAATGTTGCTTTAAAAATTCTTAATACGACGCAATATATTGTTTTCGATAGACTTATTTCAGTTAATATTTTATCTCTATGACGAGATATCTTTTAATATGTTTTGGAATAGCTTTTTTCGTCAATTTTCTGCAGAAAAATTAGTTTATCAATTAATGCACAATTGCAAAATAAACTGCAGAATTGATTAATTATATATTGCCTATCTATTTTCTAAAACTAAAATTAGTGAAAAGTAATAATGTCCTCAAAAGTTCATAAATTGCTTTCATGCACAGAAATATTTCGTTTTATCTTTCAGTTATATTCGTTGAAAAAGAAGATAATTTTAAATGTATTTCGTTACAAATCGAGCTATAAATGACGCATCTACGAACTCATCACGCTGAAATAATTATTAAAAGTTAATCAAAAAAATAATCAACACATTTTGATACTTTAATAAATTAATGGATATCCAAAACTAAAAAGAAACAGCTTATTTCTGGGATATTTTAGAGCCATTAGCGTAAATTACCTTTTAAATCAGTTTAAGTAATTTATCCTTAAATTTAGTAACATTTTAAGAAACAGGAAAATCTCTAAGGAGATCAGCCTTTCCTGCTCCCTTATTCAGGCATTTTGTCATTTAGATTCTACTTTCGACTGCTTTAATTACTTTTCGGGGTTTTTAAAATGATTCGGAGTGCGGAAAAATGTCCGTGACAAACGCATGAGGAGGGAACTAATTCTTCGTCAGCCGGATAATTTCCTCCTTTAAGGACGCGTTGGTTTCGATTAATAATTTTATGGAAGTGTATTAATTAATGCGTGCCTTACGCTAAAGAGTATATGTAAGTATTTTCAATCTTTTACTTCTTAGGTTGACAGAAGGGACGTACAAAGGAGCGTATGTATGTGTGTGTGTATGTATGTATATGTGTGTGTATGTATATATGTATATATGTGTGTATGTGTATGTATATGTATGTATGTATATATGTGTGTATGTATATGTATGTATATATATATATGTATGTATGTGTGTATAGGTATGTGCGTATATACGATATGTATATGTATTTCAAGAGTTTTCCCTTCAGTTCTCTCCCTCCCCCTCAACCACCATGGTACCCTTCACTGGTTAAGCTAGAAATGGCAGGTACAAAGGTATCATTGGTTTAAAATTAAAAAAAAAAAATAAATAAATAAAATACTTCCTTTTACAAAAAAAGAAGTATTGTATTCGCGAAAAAATTTTCACTCAAAAATTGGCCTTAATTTCCATTTTTCTCACCCCCGAATGAATATTGAGCTTTCTTTCGACCCGATCACACGTGGATATATGCCTAGGAACGTACAGACACCCGAAATATCCATTTTGACGATCCCCGAGTTAATTACAACAAGTTTTCTCGTGACGTCTGTTTGTACGTATGTATGTGCGTATGTGTGTATGTATCTCGCATAACTCAAAAACGGTATGTCCTAGAAAGTCGAAATCTGGTACATAAACTCCTAGTGGGATCTAGTTGTGCACCTTCCCTTTTGGTTGCATTCGGATGTTCCTAAGGGGGTCTTTTGCCCCTTTTTAGGGGGAAATCATAGTTTATTTCGATGTAAACTCAAGTGGTGTAATAATTTGTCGGACACTTGGCAATATATCGCCTGTCTTTTGGTCGCCAAGTTTTGTCGCCAACTTGGCGACAATTTTTTTTATTTGGTTTCAATTTGGCCATTGTTGGTGATATTTAGAGAGTAATCAATTGAATCACATTAAAATTGCCAATGATGTGGAAATGACATTAAATTGGAGTGAAATGAAGTCATGTGATGCACACATCAGCTCGTTATTAAACAAATAACAATAAACAGGTGTTAATTTTCCGTGTTATAATTGCACAAAGAACAATATAACATTCGTAAATAAATAAACTACGGTCATTCAATAATTAAAGAGACACACTGATAAGGAAAAAACTTGTTTAAAAACTTATATAATAAGGAACTTTTCCTTCTTTTCAACATAATACCCATCACTATTTGTATACTTGTCCCAACGTGGTACTAGTTTTTCTATGCCGGCAGCAATGAACCCTTTGTTCTTGTCGTCACGTCAGTACCAAAATCCCTCAAATTTCTTGACGACCTAGATATCCTGCTGGTTCATTCCCCGTAGTGTCTCCTTTTGCGGATCAAACAAATGGAAATCAAAGGCGGACTATAGATGTAAAGTCATATAAAAAGGCAGTTTATCTGTTACAATTGGAATATTTGATGTTTTGTGAATTGAAATGTATTTAATAGCTTTATTTTTTCAGATATAAAAATAAATAAATCAAGCCATTAAATACAAATAAAGTGTATGTTTTTTTTTAAATCTTTTGAACGTTAATTTACATAAAACTGCACAAAAATTTTAAAAAAATTAAAAGACCGGTAGCTTTTTTTTTTGCTCAGAACACCCAACATATTCTAAATTAGTCAAATCAACAATCAGCCATTAATTTTGAGCAGAATCGCATTTTTTAGATGTTCCGCTTTTTTTTTTTAAACACATTGAGATTTGAAACATAAACTTTTTTTTTTTAATTTGCGTCATGTATTTATCTATATGTATTTACTAAAATTACTGTGTAGCCTTATTCCATAAAATCAGTTTTGGCTTAGCTGCCGAACTACTGCCAACTCTGGAGTAACTTAACTGATATAACTGATTACACATCGCTTGTGAAAGTTTAAACCATGGTAATGTAACTACACTCTTTTCTGCATAAGGTTACACCAGAATTTTCTGTATGTTTACAGAGAAATTGCTTGAAATGTTACACATTACCTAAAATTAAGCTTTTATCTGACTTTCTTGAACGATTTATCAAGTTAATGATTTTTAGCAACCAATGTACGCCAATTATTTTAATGTCTAATGTTCATTTATTTTAATACACAAACAAGACAATTTTATTGCACTAAGAAAGAAAATGACCTGAGAGGTTTCCGGAACCACAACGCATACATTCTCACATACTAGACGCTTCGCACAGCAAGAGCGGTTTACCGCTCAGCTACAATGGCCGATTTTCGTTTGCGCTAAGAAGAGTTTAGCTGCCTTGCGCCAATTCTGGTTTTAACACCCCATGCCCAGAAATCATTCTTATCTTTAATCAAGACTGTTTTTGAAAAATATGTTTTTTCTAAAATTTTAAGTGACTTTTAATCATTTCGTAATTAATTTTCCTTATCATTTATGTTTTTGAAAGTAACATCATTTTCTCTTCAAAACTGTGCTTAAAAAAATCATTTATATAGTTTCTTTTCAAATTGCAATCAACCTTAATTATGTACACAAAATGTTAGTTTTGATGGTGTTACTGCATTTTGTCAAAATTTCAATCAAGTCAGCGGTTGTTCCGGGTCTCTTGGTTGGATGGCGTTGGAAAGTCACTCCACATCTCCCACCAAAATCGAGAAGGTCTTGTTACCATTCGGGGGAGAAGTGGAGGAGTTGTCTTCAGTTGTCTTTAAGCATGCCCTTTGAAATCTTCTGAAACCAAAGTGCAAGGGTCCTCCAACAGTTTGAGTTTTTAAAACAATGATGCTACTACACACTTCAGAATTCATGTAACGTTACACTCATTAATGGTAACCTTACATAGTTTTTTACAGTGTTTACCTATACAGGGATGTCCCGTTTAATCTGCAAGAACTCTATATTTGCAACTGCTGGTCCTAGATGCATTCTTTTAATTTCAAAAATTTTCAAATTGGTGAGGCGGAAAAAAATGTGTCAGAAAATCAAAAACTTATTTTTTTGTACGGGCCATAGGTCCCCTAACTCATATTTAAAGAAATAATCCCCGCGGAAAATAATTTCAACACAAAAAGGTTAACATTATTACGACCAATATTCATTGAGATATGAGACGCAGCGTTTTGGACTTACACCACTTTACAATCGCCATTAATAGCACCTTTTGGAGGAAAATATAGCGGCTAACATTGATTTAAAATTATATGTGTGTTTTAGCGTATCATAGGATATCATTGGCAATTATTTTTTAATAGCAATGAAAAATATAAATACTTTCTTTACTTCGATTACCTGCCATTCTTTGGAAAAGACGATAAGTTCCAATCGCACCTTTTGCATAGTCCCTTGGAACTTTGAACTCGAATATCTATTTGAAATTTGCCATTTTTTGTTTGTATTCTGCTATATCAGTATAAGTAGAATGTTAAAAAATACGGCTTAGGAGCTAAGGTTCGACATTTGTAAGAATAATTGTTTTTTTCCGGCAATTTGCCGGGATTTCACGAGTTTCACCAGTTTTCTGTTCATAAAAATAGGGTTTTTGCTTACGCTAATTCTGGGAAAGCTCGAAATAGTCAAATTGGGCCATTGTTTGATGAGCATGGGAATTTAATCCAAAACGATAGGGATATTACAAGGGTTCTTAATAACTTTTTTTCCCAAGTGTGTTTAACGATAACTGTGTCTCAACTATTGACACTAGCAAGACACAAGCTATTGCGCAGCTTGAGGATTTTGTTTTCCAGGGAGGAGGTTCTATTACATTAGAAAAAAAAATATAAAGGAACTAAAGCTCCGGGGCAAGATAATATTTATCCAAAAATTTAATTTTAGTTGAATGTGCAGAGAAATTAGTGGATGTTATTTTAGATATTTTCAATGCTTCTTATAACTCAGGTAGAGTGCCAGAGGACTGGAAACTGACTAACATAACGCCGCTCTTCAAGAAAAGGTCTAAAGGTAATGCTGGGAATTATAGACTTGTAAGTCTGACTTCTGTGGTTTGTAAGAATTTCGAAACTTTGATCAAAATTAAAATTATGAATTTCTTAGAGAATAATAGTCTGTTGACTAGTTTGCAGTATGGTTTCAGGAAAAGTAAATCGTGTGTTAATAGTGTAATGCATTTCTACGACAAGGTTACCTTGGCTTTAGATAGCAAAAAATGTGTGGACGTTGTTTATATTGATTTGCATAAAGCTTTTGATAAGGTACCGCATGTTGCTCTTCTCAGCAAATTCGCTGATATAGGAATAAGAGGAAAAACTTTACTTTGGGTTAGAAATTGGCTGACTGGAAGGAAACAAAGAGTAGTTGTAAGGGGAAAACATTAAATGGAGTTATGTTTTAAGCAGGGTTTCTTAGGGTTCAATTTCAGGGCCTCTCTTTTTTTTATGAAAATAATTGAAAAAATTATTTCTAGAAGCATGAATTGTTTTGCTGATGATGTAAAAGTTATGGGTATTTTAGAAAATAAAGAACAAGTCAAACAGCTTCAATAGGATTTCGATCATATTACTATGTGTAACGATAAGTGGGGTGTGGCAGTTAATGTAGGGAAATGTCACTTAGGTCATGGAAATAAGCGTACGAGTTATCGTTTACAGGGTTCAATCATTAGTCAGGCAGAAAATGTCATTGATCTGGGTATCTCAATACATTAGGACTTCAAGTTTGGTCAACAGTGCAGCATTACAAGTAACAAAACCAACGGAATGCTTGGTGTTATCAACAGATCTATTTCAAACGAATCTAAGAAGGTTCTTCTGCCTTTGTATAGGAGTTCAGTAAGAGTAGTAACTCCATTTGGAGTAAGCTGTGCAGTTTTGGTCGCCTTATCTGAAGAAAGATGTTTCAGTATTGGAAAGGGTTTACAGAAGAGTAACTAGACTAGTAAGGGGACTTTCAGATTTAGATCATTATACTAGACTTAATAGGCTTAATATGTATAACCTGGAGCAAAGGAGGGTCAAAGGGAACATGATCTAGTTGTTTAAAATTTTCAAAATGAATGATGTTAATGGATTAAATTTTTGCACCGAAAGCAGGACGAGAGGTCATTGTTTTAAGCTATTCACATCTCGGGCTAATCTAAAAATTAGGAAAAACTACTACTTTAGTAGGGTTGTGGGCACTTGGAACAGCTTACCGGAAGAGGTGGTAATTAGCAAGGGGATGGAGTGAATAGCTTTAAGAGGGCCATTTATCTTCATAGGGGACTAATAAATTGACTAGGACCAGCCTAGCTGGGCCCAGAGCCTGCTGTTGGTAGTCATATTTGTATTTGTATTAAGGAAACAGTTCCCTAATTTGCTACAAGTTTCCTGCATGCAGACTTCACACTGTCGTGAAAAACATTTTTAGCGACCAGTCTGAAAATTTATTCAGCTTCTTTAAAAAGAATTTCCTTTTCAGATCAATTGTGGCCCTTCCAGAGAGACTGAGCTCCAAACAAGGGCACAGTATAGTCTGGATAATGTTTTGCAAGCAAAACAAAGTTTTCCGGCAAATACGCTGCTCACTTTTTTTTTCTTTTTTTTTTTTTTTTTGCAATTCGGTATTTGTTTTGTTTTGGCTTTAAGAACTATCCTAACGAATCATAAATGTGCCAAAAGTGTTGCTGAAAGCATATCTAAGTTCTCTCAGAAGGTCCGTAATTTTTCCCAGAACCATAACTGGCTATTTGTTCTCAAAGTTTATGGGCTCTTCAGGCCAATTCCTTGTTAATCTGAAGAAATGCAGCTGCTTTCATTTTGAAATTTTCTTGATTTTTGCTAAATATGTAACTAACATATATTAGATCCAAGAATGCCTACAATGCCCAGACAAACAACTTGACTAGGAACACATTTTCAACTGCCCGTCCATCGTAGCGGCTCTCTTCAAAATAGATCTGAACTGTGCAAAACGAACGCTGTACACAGAAAAGGCTGAAGAAATCTCCAAAGCCGTTCTTGAAGCTTTCGCCTCGATTTGACTTTCTCTCTCTCTCTTTTTTATTATGTACTTTTATTATACTTGGCCTGATTGTCACGGAGTAATGTGAGGCTTGATTTTGCTTTTATCTCAACATCTAGATCAGTTGGAGACTTCAGGATTTCACTAAATGATTTGCTTAATCCTAAGGTACAACTTAAAGCTAAAAAAATAAATTCTAAAATAAAATTATTATTTCGGTTAGAATGCAAAACAGTAAATTTCATGTAATTTCCCCATTAAATGTTTAAATATAAAACCCATTGTTACAAATTTTGTTGCCTTGCAACAGTAATGTTAATAGCAGTCACAATGGAAATTTTGAAGCAAGCATGAAATGTATTCAATATCATTGCTTTCTTAGGATTTTTTATCCTCTTCTATGCCCATAATCGATAACGATGACGGAGCTAAGGAAATAGACATATTAAGATCTTTATCGCGATTAACTTGTATGCTGTGAAACATAAAAAAGTTTGGGAAACCTTTTCACAGATAAATGTTTCTAATAATTTAGAACACAAATATATCTTAGAGAGGAACAGGGATAAATTTTTAGGTCCAATTAATTAAAATTTTAGACACGTATGTCGGATTCGTTTCCTTTTTGTATAAAGCATTTATATGAAAACTTAGGGTAACATTTCGTGATGGTAACATTATTCTACTTTTGAAATACATTTACACTAAAAAAAAAAACAGAATTTTAAAAAAAGTATGCATGTTTCAACACTCAAATTTATGATCGAAAGCTAGATAATAAGAAATTCTCTACATGACTTGAGCCGCACTTTTCTTCGTTTGTGGTCCCATTTTCTTAGAATAATGGAAAACTACAGGAATACTGAAACTGTTCTCTCTGACAGAGAAAAGCTATTTTATCCTATTGAGTGCATTATAAAAAGTGCTTAGTATTTTTTTTAATTCTGTTTTTGTTTCAATTTTATCGTTTCACTTTGTACTTTCCATACGGCAACAACGACAACAACTTCAGAAATTAGACACATAAACTGTCCATTATTTTTAAGGAACATTTAGACATATTTTTACAGTGAGCAAATAAATGCTCAAGTGTGAAACTTTGCTTTCGTTTAAAATCCACGAACAACATGGCCTCCAAAGCACAAAAATGGCTTCTCGGTTGACTGGATTCTCAACTGTGAGCCTCTCAAATTCTCAAGATCGTAAAGTTTTATGTTTTAGTAAATACTGCTACTCCGTCTAAAAGGTCCTGTCACGAAATCTTATAAACGGCAAGCCAATTCCTCCTTTACAGTAGCTTCACCTGACATAAAATTGATAGTTCATATAAAAGCACGTTATCACTGTGTTATACCAAAGAACCGAAGAAGCGATTTTATTCTTGAAATTTCCTTTCGGCCCCAAGCAGAAAAAAGTAGTTTATTATTCTTTAGTGGATGCTATCAGAGTGGGAAACGTGATACAAAAATTGTTTTCATTCTTATCTGGCAATATTCCTTTAACTGTCACTCAGCGGGAAATTTAAACTGTGATTCATATCATTTCAAATATCTTATGGTTTATGTATTGGCAATAATTTCAGCGAATGGTTAGAATAATACAGACTGTGCGTAAACCTTTTTTTAACAAAATAAAACGTGGATTGGCATTCAAGTTAACTTTAATCAAGAATTTATTTTATATTAAATACCCCACTTCATTGAATCAGTTTGCAACAAACAAGCAAAAAATAAAAACTAATAATAAATAATTAAAACTCTAAAATATTATACATTTAAAAGGAGAGTTAGTACCCTAACATATTTAAAAAAATAATAATAATAAACCAGCCTTTTTTGCCCTTATTTTCGCACAATTTGTTTTCAATATTTTCCGTAGACTTAGGAAAAGGTATTTCAACATCATTCAAGTCATTATTTAAGAGAAACTTTGAAACCAACTTCATAATTACTAGATTTAATTTTATTTTTAAACTAGCGGTACCCGCATGACTTTGCCCGTAGTTGAAAATTAAAAGGTCATTTGGTTTGCCTGTATATTTACAAATAATGGGTGATGATTTTCTCGTCAATTTGTTGCGTTCATTTACTTGCGCTTGTTATACTAATTTGCTCGTCCACCTATAATAATTAATTATTCCACGTTATCGTAATTTGTTCATCCACGTTATGATAATTAGCTCCGTAAAATGTTTTTAACATTGGAGTAAAAAAAGAAAAAAATCAAATTTTAGAAATATCGCTTCGAGGTGCACACCTCCCATGCTACAAACTTATTTCCTGTGCCAAATTTCATAAAAATCTGCCGAATGGTGTAGGCGCTATACGCGTCACAGACATCCAGACATCCATAAATCTAGACATCCAGACGGAGATGCAGACGTTTAGCTTTATTATTAGTAAAGATAATAATAAAACGTGAAGTAAGAATAAATCGTTGCATTTAAAAAGACTTGTCAGAATGTGACGAAAGGTCGCATACGAAAGTAAAGCATTGACGTAAGAAAATAATTACAAAAAAATAAATAAATAAATAAATAAATAAATAAATAAATAAATAATTTGCTGCAGGAAAAATTCAAAATGAATGGAGGTTTAAGTACGTTGAACCACCTCTTGCGTCATTGCATGACACGTTTGTGGCAGACTTCAGTCAGTTGTGTCGGCACTCATGGCGGAAAACCATTTTCCACAGTTAAATGCTCCGTCAAACACAGTAATCGTATCAGGATGCTTCCTTTTCCATATTATCACCTTGTTTGGCCTGCTTGAAACATTGATTTGACACTGATAGAACACGTGTGGGTCTACTATAGGAGTTTATTAAGACACCATTTGGAGTATGCTGTGCAGTTTTGATCTCCTTATCTGAGAAAAGATATTTGTGTATTGGAAAGGGTTCAAAGAAGGGTAACTAGACTAGTAAGGGGACTTTAAGATTTAGATTATGATACCAGACTTAATAGGCTTAATATGTATAGCCTGGAGCAAAGGAGCGTCAAAGGGAACACGATCTAGTTGTTTCAATTTATCAAAATGAATGATGTTAATGGATTAAATTTTTGCACCGAAAGCAGGACGAGGGGTCATTGTTTTAAGCTATTTAAATCCCCGACTAACCTGGAAATAAGGAATAACTACTACTTCAGAAGGGTCGTGGGCACTTGGAACAGCTAGCCGAAAGTGGTGGTAATAAGAAAGGGGGCTGGAGAGCTTTAAGAAGGCCATTGATCTTCATTGGGAACTAATAAATTGAATAGGACCAGCCTGGCTGGGCCCAGAACATTTGTATTTGTAAGTTGGACGGCATTTGAGTTTGTTTGAAGTTGTGGTACCTTTATAGCAAAGGTGGAACGAGATGACACGATATCGAAGGATATTTTTGAGCCTTATTCCTAGTCAGTATGTCCACGTGCAATCAAGCTGTAGGTGACCCAACAGGTTGTAAAAAAAATCCATTTAGTTGAGAATTGTTATAAACTAAATGACCATTTTGATCCATATTGTACAGGATCCATTATGAAAGTAATGAGCATAATGTTATTGTGACGCGACGATAGATGGCAGCACGGTAAAACCGGCTGGGAAATGTGGTGCGGGATATGCCCTTTCAATGCATCCAGTCGTCAGTTGCTTTCGAGCAGTGTGAGCGGAGATAAGTGCATCCGCTTGAAGTATGTTTTCAACTTTTGTAACATAACGCAATGGAGCGTTCGCTTGAACAATGATACGCCATAAAGTTTTGCGTGAGGTATGGAAAAAATGCAACCGAAACATTCCAGATGCTGCAAGAAGCCTTCAAGGACGATTGCATTTCAAGATCACAGTCTCGGAAGTGGCACAAGGCATTCAAAGAGAGCCAGGAGGAGGTCGCCGATGAACCCCGTTATGGATGTCCCCTCCCCCGGTGATCCCTCACCACCTTACAGTCCCTACTTAGCTTCATGTGACTTCTTTTTGTTTCCGCGACTCAAGAGAGAGAGAAGAAAGGAAAACATTGGGGAACCTTGGGAAACATCCAACACCATGTTACAAAGTTCCTGAGAGGCATTCCCTTGGAAGAGTTTCAGGGTGCCTTTCAGGCGTAGCAAACACGTCTCCGCAAGTGTATTGATGCAGGAGGAATGTATTTTGAAGAATATTGAACATGTGTACAAATTACGATCAATAAATATATTTTGCCAGTAAATGCTCATTACTTTCATAATGGACCCTGTATTTATACTTTCTTATTTTAGTGTTTTCGTTACGTATGTAAAATTTCGTTTCATTCTCGTTGCGTCAAAGTTTTCTTTTTATAGAGCATATAAAACTGTAAATACGTAGGAAATAGTTTCATTAAGTGGTTAAACAAATATAGGGTGCTAATAAGCGGATTTCAACAAATTAAAAAGTATTAAAATATCTAAAATATTTAAGTTCATGTGAAAATGGTTCGAAACGATATTTTGGAGAGTTTTTGCTGAATCAATTTTTTCTGAAACTACTAAACATTACTCATGCAAATTACTAAAAATGACTATAAAACTATAATTATTTTTAAAAAATCAATTCGATAGTATTTTTAGTTCAATAATTTTGAAATGAATATTCACAATACGCTCTCCGTCGTCGCAGTTCAAAAACATTAAAAGCTCCTTGAAAATTTAAAATTAAAATATAAGCGGTAAATACGACAATATATTTTCTCGTTTTTATCAAGTTTAAAAGTTAATTTCCAATGCACCTATATAGTCTGACCACGGATTGTATGGAAAGACAAACATCCATTTTACAGCCGGAAATGAACGAATTTATTATTTTTTAGCGATGCCAGCTTTTGCAGAAGCAGAGTCTCATTCAAATCAGCGGAATGACGGCATCAAATTTTTACTTTTCCTCCTCATTCAGATAGATTCGTCTTATCTGGACGTTTGAAAATTCCATACAATTCGTGGTTGGACAGTACCCACCTCGATTCTTAAAATAATTTGTTTTTTGCAACGCTTCTCAGTTGATTTATATTAATTTATATATCATCAATTCAACTTACTGTTTTTCTTCTCAGAATGGCAACACTAAAAAAAAAAACATTTTCTCCATGGAATAATACAGAAGAGAATTTCGCTTTGAAATTCTTATAACGTTGATTGCAAGAAACTAAAAAGATTACTTATTTCATTTTAACTTTCATCATTAATACATCCGGAAAGGTCTCTAAATTTTTATCAAATGTTTTTGATAGTTATATATGGTTAAGTACAGTAGTTTAGTCACGTCCAATTATATTTTCTGCAACAAAATAATATGGACACCTATTTATTGCGCACAATGCTTCTCTTTCGTTTCCTATTTATTTATTTATTATCTGCACTATTATTTGTTCTCCCAATAACAACACCTATAAATGAGAACTTTTCAAGTACTATAGAAGAAAATTTTTATTTTCTGATCCCGATGAAGTAATATACAAGAAACAAAAAGGCTTTCTTGTTTCCTTTTTAATTTTTATCATTTGATATACCCTTAAAGGCTTGCAAAGCTAATCAAATTCTTTTGATAGTTATATGGTCAAGTATAGTTTAGTTACGCCCAATTATACCGCCAACTATCAAAATAATCCGAAAATAATGATTATATTCTTTGGGCGGAAAACAACTCAAAAGTCTGAAGAGCCCCGGGAAATTCGACGATAATGGACAAAGAAAACCAAACAGAGAAAATGTGGAAAAGGTGAAAAAATAAGATTCTAGAAATGGAGAAAGTGGAAAAAGCTATCTGGTTTGTTGCACCAGCAGACTTACTCTGAGCGGTCACGTCCCATTCTAAAGGAGATTCTTCGAAAAGTATATTCCAGGGAGTATATAGAATCAAGCGGGATTGGAATTTTCCGATTTTTAACCCTGTCTAATCTTTTCTTTTTTTCGTTCTCTTATTCGCAGTTTTCTCCATGGTCTGTTTTTCTCCATAAGGATGTTTTAGGACTTGATATATATCTATAGGATTTGGGGAATGGATTATTTAGGATCTACTGTAGAAAGTCCCATGCCTCTTATTTTGGATCGTAAGTGCTGACGTGACTAAATTTTTTACCGAGGATGATTTTATTGAATTTTTCTAAGAAAAATACAACTTATAATACAAAGTTAATCTAATGATGACAGCTACGAAATCTGTGTTGGTAACGGCATGTACGGATCTTTTTGAAGACATTTCAAAAACACGTTATTGCATGTTTGTAACGGAAGTTTTAATAATGTAACTGAACTTCTTTTTGTGTATAAAAAGGATTAATTAAGAAAAAAAGGATTGAAGTACCGCGCTGTGATATGTTTTGAATGGGTGAAGAGTAGACAAAAACCGTCTTTTTAAATGGAATGACTTATTTTATTTGCAGATAATTCTTGGTCTCAGAACAAATGCATGATATTGTTGTTCTAATTTTGCAACAAGCATACATTGTGTAACATATATGTACAAAGTAAATATATATAAAAATAGGAATTTGGCGCTCAAAAAATTTCAAATTTTTTTTTAAAATTTAAATTTGATATCGACAAAAATTCAAGTAATATTTTATACTAAAAGAAACAAAACAAATGTTCTAAGTCATTATTTCTATTTTCGACTTTAAAACTTAATGGGTCCATCCATATGAAGAAGGTATGCCAACTTTACTTTTTGGGAAGTACATCTCAGATCACTTCTCGTAAGGATTGATGTTAAATCAAAATACTAGAGTAGACCATGATAATTATTTTTATCCTATCTAAACGAAATGTAACTGAGATTCGCATCGAGCAAATTAGCTTTTGAAATCAATTAGTTCAGATAGCCGAAATTAGTCTGTGCTTCTACAAGTTCTAATTTTGCACGCATTTCGGGCTATCCTTTAAGGGTTTTTAGATATACTAATATTATAAGGAGAGAGTGCTTACTTTGTATGTTTATACGTTCCTGGTAATGGCCGAAACTACTGCGCTTTTTTTAAAAGCTCATTTATTGTATGAAAGGCACATTCTTGCAGAGTGACACAGTGTCTAAATTATGCATAGAGATATCTATAATATTTTTTTTTTACTTAGGATATTTTTTGACATAACAACAAAGTATTCTGGCTATATACGCAGTTTGATCTGCTTTCACATATAATTCTGTTAATAACTATGCTGAACACAAAGATATCCAAATCGGAAGCATGGAAAAAATCCATACTAATATTATAAAGAGAGAGAGTTGATTTTTGTATGTTTGTATGCTGGAGGTAATCTCCGAAACCGTTGCAACTATTTAAAAATTCCTTCACTATATGAAAGGTGCATTCTTACTGAGTGTCATAGGCTATTATTTATGCATATATGTATTTATATTCTTTTTTAAAACCAATAGTTTGTCTTAACTTCCAGTTTTTGTTTCGTACTGTTCTGTTTTTATATACGTAAAAACAAGCCGTTCAGGAATTGATGCAAATCAATTTGTTCGAAGCCTCATAAAACGAAACAAAAAATGTTGCTTGCTATTAATTTTTAAACTAAAAATTTACTTTATTATATTTATTTAAGATAGTTTTTTTTAACTCGAACTAGTTCGCGACGGGCCTCTAGTGTATATATATATATATATATATATATATATATATATATATATATATATATATATATATATATATATAATGTGTGTGTGAGAGAGAGAGATTATTTTAATAGGTAGTTTTGTGACCCTTTTTTTTGCTTCATGTTTTCTAGAAAATATTTTTACGACCCCTCAGAGGGTCTTGAAGGGGTCTTCTTTCATGCTAACCGCTCTGTTCATGTCAATAAGCAATCGGATGTGCCATGTTACCTAAGACAATCTTAGAGAGAATATCTAGCACCCCCAGGGACGCTGTTCACATGTATACAGACGGAAGTAAACTTGATGATTCTAGTACTGACAGTGGCATATACATTCGTTTTTGGGAAATTGAAATTAAGATCCAGAATCCAGACTTTTGCTCAGTTTTCCTAAGCGAACATATAGCAATTTTGAAAGTTTTGAACCCCTTCTTATTACTTCCACAGTTGAATGATATCTGGATCTTTACGGACAGCAGAAGCGCTATCCAGCCGACTGGTATTATGTAAGGGACATTACCGGACATTATTAAGGGACATTACCGGACATTAGCCGACTGGTATTATGTAAGGGATGACACTAGTGAAAGGATTCCCAAGATCCTAAAACGTCTTTTCCCCTTTCACAAGATACACTTTCAATGGATCCCGTCCCATGTCGAAGTTGCTGGTAACGAAATTGCTGACGCTTTGGCAAGAGCTGGTGCTGGTAAGCCTGTTGCCTCCCTCACTTTCATGGAGTCTTTCTCTGAACAAAAGGCAGCGGACATGGCCATTTGGAAAACCACGCCGGTGCATGATTGGTATCAAAGCAAGTAGCCTGGTGGCTCTCTTACACGGACTAATACAGACGGATGGGACCAAACTGCTCTCACCCGTCTCTTTAGTGGACATTTATCAACAATGACTTTTGTAAATGGTACTAAACATTTTGAACTATTCGCTAAGTGTTCATCTGCAAAGGCCTCTCGTACCCCATTTTATCCTGTTTGGAACTCACCAGACGAGACCCATTTGGTGATCCTTTACTGGTCTTGGACTACCTCAGGGGAATGGATTAACAGACGTGATCTAGCTCTGCGGATCTGGGTTTGAGAAACAACAAAAACAACTATATATTTTTCTAACAAGTCCATTAAAAAATGAAAAGGAAATACGACTGAGCATTTATCATAGTAAGCATAGATTTGTTCAGTAAAAACGATTAAAATAAAATGTGAGTCCGTACAAATTAATTAAAAAGGTTAAATGTGTTTCGATAATCAATGCACAGTATGTTAGCTTTAGTGTAATGGCGTAAATATGGCGTAAAATACAAGGTATGCCATACCAATGTATGACAAGTCCCCAAATCGTAATTCTAAAGCAGCGTTAAATGCGGTATGTTGCATATATACCCGTTAGGCAGTCAACAGACAGTCCAAATTTTCCAAATCACCCTGTATTTTGACAGTTTTCTTTGTCTCGAACTCTTGAGAATGCTGTAGACACTTCCTATAGCTAGAACTACGGTCAACTCTCTATACCTCGAAGTCACAATGAACCGGCAGAAACCTTTGAGATATTCAAAAGTTCCTTTCTCAACATTTTGGGACCCAATGCACACTACGAAATAAAAGAACATTCGAGTTATGAGGCTTCGAATAAAGCAACTAGATGGTTATTGCTGGACCCTCGAGACTTTAAGTTATTGAGAATCAACTAACCAAATATTTTTCAAAACAATTTACAAAATGCAAAAGTTTTTTTTTTTGTTGTTTTTTTTTTTGTTCTTAGCCGCCTAAACCATTGGTAATTCATGTATAAATTTATATGTTTGTGTTAATGAAAGCTAAATAGATATAAACAATACAATACCCAGAAAAATCTACGGCATCATAAATAAAAACTAGAAACTAAACATATTGCTTATTATAAAAATATTAATTTTCACTTTAAGCAGCGAGAAAAATGTTTTCCTTTTCTGGCATGTAGCCCAGTTGAAGTTTCATATACCAAAGAAGCAAAGTTTTAAAAGTTCTATACAGCGCTTCCAATCTTTGAAATATCAAAAAAAAAAAAAAAAAAATCTTGGGACGATGTGCTATTTTGTTATCTTTCTGTGCTTGAAAAAAATCTTCTCTTTTATGTACGTCAGTAATTAGATATAAATAGCGTCGAGAGGTCTCTTATGTGCTGTGCTAGGTTTCTTTACCTTATTCCGGTGTCTTCTTTCAGGTCTTATTTTTTCTCTCTTTCTTACTTTTGAAAAAATTCATTCTGAGCGGGAAGATGTTTTTCTTCTTTTAACTCAAAGTCGCCTCTAATTAAACTTCTCATGACATTTGTATGCGCAAAAAAGAAAATTGTAAACTATATAAGAAGAAAACCAGCTTCCGTTATTTTGCACACGCACGCACTAATATATATATATATATATATATATATATATATATATATATATATATATATATATATATATATATATATATATATATATATATATATATATATATAATCAGAACGAATAAATATATTAATGTTTTATTCGAGTCTACCGTTCATCAATTTTAGGCTTTCTGTTCCTGCAGCTAAATTTAAAAACAGTAGTAAAATCGGCCAACAAGGGGTATAATTAAGTCTTATTAACAATATTGTACTAAATCCAAATGAGCTTAAATATTTCTCCTCAAAAATATGTTTTTTTCCGTCTGTCTTAATGGTTTTGACTTTTTTTTTTATCTGCATCAGTATTTCTATATATATTTACTCCAAACGACAAAAAAAAAAAAAAAAAATGTATAACAAGTATATATAATGAAAATTTAAATTTTTCATTACGTATATTGTTATTTTTGTAACTAAACGAAATCATATTGTTTTTTTTTTTTTAAATCGTGTCGCAGTTGCTGAAATGAATTGAGTGGAAATATCGCATAGAAATTTTAGAATGCATAGAGAATTTCTTTATATTATGTGTATTCATTCTATGTGTTGTCTATGTACTATTCATGTTGTGACTTTTCATTCGGCGGTGCTCTTTATATCATTTTTTTCATTTTTTTTTAATGTATGATTCGGGCAACAGTGGAAGATAAAAAATAAATTTAAAATTTAAAGTGGCAAGTTTTAGAACAAAAATCTGTTTTGTTGTGCAAATGTCGGTATTACAATTAATCACACTAAAGGACAAAAAAAAGTGACTAGGCAAACTATCTCAGTTTGAAACTGAATTGTTTATTCCTTATTTATTATATTATATTCGGACGTAATACCAAAATTTATAATCATCGCAATATACCAAAGAAAATATTGTGCTCTTGAAAGTAGATAAAATCAATAATTATGCGTCATTTTGAAATATGCAACAAAATAACGAATTTAGGAAAATGAAGGACGATTTAGGAAAATGAGGAAAAGGAAGAAACATAAATGTGCATTAACACCTAAGTAATCAGACAAATCTTTATCTTCTTTACTAATAATAAAACTGAAAGTCTCTCTGTCCGGATCTCTGTCTGTCAGGATCATGTGACGCACATAGCACCTGGTCCGTTCCGCCGATCTTCATGAAATTTGGCACAACGTTAGTTTGTAGCATAGAGGTGTGCACCTCGAAGAGATTTTTCGAAAATTCGATGTGGTTCTTTTTCTATTCCAATTTTAAGAACATTTTCCCGAGCAAAATTATCATAAGATGGGCGAGTAAATTACGAAATTATCATAACGTTGAACCGTAACATGGGCACAAGCCAATTGACGAGAAAATTCACCATACGTTATTTGTAAATATACAGGCAAACCAAAAAACCTTTTAATTTTTCTTTTACGGGCAAAGCCGTGCGGGTACCGCTAGTTTGTAAATAAAACAATGTACCTTAGGAATTTTTTTATTACATTAAATTCATTTGTATTGCGCATAAAAAGCAATTATGTACCCCAAAACCAGACTAACCTAAGTCACATTATCACTACTTTTCAGGAGAAAGTAAAAACGCTTGTCTGCGGCATAATAAGGTTATATTGTTTCGTCTGAAGAGGGGAATTGTGTTTTTAAAACACTGGTAAATGAATATTAGGGATTAAAAAACATTACATTATTATAGCACAGTGCGCAATAGGATTATATTTACACTCTAATAATAACCACCTGAAAATCGTTATTTTGGAATTTTCGTTAGTCAGACACTAAACACAGAACTTCATTCATTTTTCATAATTATTAAATAAAGGTAAACAGTGAAAAAAAATATGTATAAATATATACTTCATTTCATTAACTGTAAGATAGGGGAAAATTAAAAAGGTGCACAAATGTATAGTAGAAAAAAACTATGTTTAAAAAAATATTGTAAATCAGAAAATGTGTATCTACAGTGAAATCTCGTTGAAATGATTACCAATACAACGACTTGTCCCTCTGCTCCCCTCAACCAACTAAATTTTTTTCTCGATTTAATTTCCATTGCATTGCTCGAGTTCTGCCCTTACAGCGAAATTCCTGTTACAACGAACAAAATTTCCGGTTCCTAGAAGTTCGTTGTAAACACTGGTAACGGCAACAGTAGCAGACAAGGGTCTTGTAACATATGAGGGGGGACCCAAAAGGAACCGACTAATGGTGCGATGCCAATCCTAAACTTAGTAGAGTGTTCTGGCAGCTAGATGGCTTAAGTAGAGACCTTTACAAACCAGCTGTGCAAGGGGTGTCAGTGTAATTGATAATGTCTGATCGTAGTGTTGGTTTTCTCAGGTGTTGTTGCTTTACTCTTGTGAACTAATTATGGCAGATTTAAAAGAACAAACTGTAAGCTTGAAATTTTGCTTCCTGCTTGAAAAGTCGGTACCGGAATTTCTTACCAAATGCTTCAATAAGCTTTCAAGAACGTTGCATGAGCCGTGCATAAGGTTTCGAGTGGTTTGAGCGCTTTAAAAGTGGTAGCATGAGTGTTAAAGATCAAACTCGTTCTAAGCGCCCTTTATCGTCACGAAATGATGAAAACGTTGAAAAAAATCCTCAAAAAAATCAACCAGAGTCGTCGTTTTACGATTGACGAAACTTCAAAAGAAACAAGAGTGAGTTGGAGCTCGCACGGGAGATTGGAAGAATGGTTTCTTCACCATGATAACGCTCCCGCGCACCCTTCGCTATTAACCGCTATTTGACCTCTCAGGGGTTTCTAGTCGTTCCTCGACCCCCGTATTCAGCAGGCCTCACCCCTGCGATCTTTTTCTGTTCTCAAGAATGAAAAAAATTCTGAAAGTGAAGCGTTTTGATGATGTAGAGGCTGTAAAAACTGCTTCGCAACTGGCACTGGGCATGGCCAAAGTTAGAGTTCCACGGGAGCTCCTAACAGTGGAAAAAAAAGAATTAACAAGTGTATTGCACCTAAGGGTGAACACTTTAAAGGAGACTAAAGAAAATTTGTGAATAAACTAATATATAAATACTTTATAACCAAAATCCGGTTATTTTTGGGTCCCCCTTCGTACAGTCATAAGTTTAGATTTAAAATAAGAAGAATTTTAGGTGAGTAAAACTTGATGTGACCTATGAATACGATGAACTATCTAGTGTCATCAGAGTGAATTGAGCCAGTTGGTATTTTGTAGGCACTGGTGGAAGGTTACAAACAGCCACTGCGAGGTCTGCTGGTATTTTGTGTTGATTTGATTTTAATAAGGCTTTAGTTTTAAAAGTAAAGATTTTTTGTGCATTTTGAATGGAAAAGGGGAATTTTGTCCATTACTCAACCTTTTCTTATCCTATAAGTTAATGGGTACCATAAGTTTTTTCGGTGTGTGTAACTGGGGGTCAGACTTTTTTTCGAAATTGAGCAAACAAAAATGCAACAAAAATCCTATGAATAAACTAATTCATAGGATCCAGAAGCAGCCAAACGTAAGATAAGATGTTGTTGAATGAGAGAAAAACAGCCGAAAAGTCTAAATGCATTAAAAACTTCAAAACTGAGTTAACCAGAATACGATGTCTTAAGCATGTTTGTTACTGGTGCCATTATCCTAATGTCACTGTATTAGGGAAAGAAAAAACGAGGTATTAGGAAAGCTAGACGTTTAACAGATGTAAAAATTCACTCTGAATAATATCCCCCCCCCCTCCTACAATGTCCTTTACAATAGCCCAGTAACTCTTCATCTTTCAAGAAGTGTTTACTACGTTGAAGAAATAACGGCGTTGTGCGTAGGCGCATTTTCACAATGATTCCTTTTTACTTAAGGCCTTAATTTCCATTTTGCTCGACCCCGAATGAATGTTAATTTTTTTTTTCAACCTAATCACACATGGATATATACCTAAGAACGTATAGACAGCCGAAATATCCCTTTGGACTATCCCCGAATTATTTACAACGAGTTTTCTCGTGACGTCTGTATGTACGTATGTGCGTATGTGTCTCGCATAACTCAAAAACAGCATGTCCTAGAAAGATGAAATTCGGGGCATCGACTCCTAGTGGGGTGTAACTAAGCACCTCCCCTTTTGGTTGCATTCGGATGTTCCTAAGAGGGTCTTTTAAACTTTTTTCGGGGGAAATCGTTGTTAATATTGATGCAAACTCAAGTGGTTTTATAATTTGTCAAACACTTGGCGACATATCGCCAAGCTTTTTCGCCAATTTGGCGACAAATTTGAAGAAAAAAAATTTTAATGGTTTCAATTTGGCCACTGTTGGTGATATTTAGAGAATTAACAATTGAATCACATTAAAATTGCCAATAATGGGAAAATAACATTAAATTATTGTAAAAGGAAGTCATGTGATGCACACATCAGCTCGTTTTACGGTATTGTACGTTTTGAGCATTCTCTAATCATGACTCTCGAGAGTATAATCCATCTTATTCGGTTAATAATACACTACGAAGAATGATGTGTTTTCTGTAACGGCAGCACTTTCTTTGAACAGTTTAATAGGAGAAACGGCAAGGGGCTTTTTTTTTTCTAGTTTTCGTGACGGAATATGAATTGCTGTTTCTACTTCCTTTTACAAAAAATGAAGTATTGTATTTTCAAAAAAAAAAAAAAAAGATACACTCAAAAATCAACCTTAATTTCCATTTGGCTCACTCCCGAATGAATGTTGAGTTTTTTTTTCGACTCGAGCACACGTGGATAAGTGCCTAAGAACATATAGACACGCGAAATATCCATTTTAACTATTTCCGAGTTAATTACAGCGAGTTTTCTAGTGACGTCTGTATGTACGTATGTATGTATGAGCGGATGTGCCTATGTGCGTATGTATCTCGCATAAATCAAGAACGGTATGCCCTAGAAAGTTGAAATTTGGTACGTAGACTCCTAGTGGGGTCTAGTTAAGCACTTCCCTTTTTGGTTGCATTCGGGTGTTTCTAAAGGGTTCTTTTGCACTTTTTTGGGGGGAAATCTTTAATTTCGATGTAAAGTCAAGTGGTGTTACAATTTGGCGGACACTTGTCGATATATCGCTATTCTTATGGTCTCCCAACTTGGCGACATTTTTTTTCTTTTAATTTGGCCACTGTTGGTGATGATTAGAGAGTGAACTATTGAATCACTTTAAAAATGCCAGGAATGGGGAAATGACATTAAATTGGAGTAAAAGGAAGTCATATGATGCACACACCAGCTCATTTAAAATTGTATACACATACGATAATACCTTTGTCATTCGTTTGATGTCGAAAGAAGGTCTGAAAAAACTTCTAGAAATTGTTAGTTCGTATTGCGTTTAAAAAATGTATTTGTATCAGAATTTTTTATACCTTCATGTTTATAAATAAAAGCGATTTTATGTGTATTCTGTCCAAAAAGGTTTCATATAGGATGTTATTATCACAAATTGGTGATTCTAAAGTAAAGTATTTCAATAACATATCGTAATAAAACTATTTTAGCAGAGTATAAAAATATTCAGTTTTCACAATAACAGATCTTTAATGTCAGTGGTGACCAAACTGCGTTTTGTAATCTTCCACACAGCTGGTCCTCTTCAATTTGTATTTGGAACAAATGCTGCAAAAACGGAGCCAAATAGTCAGAAATTTGTTTTTAAAAACGAAGAAGCTATTTTTTAATGAAATACGTATGCAGTAACGATAACAACAACATTTAATTTGATTTTTTTTAAAAATCTTTCTGTGTTTTTCCATAATATCTTGGAAAAATAAAACATTAAAAACTTCCTTTGTATTTTTGCCCGTGAGATTCAATTTAATAAGAACGACGGCCCTCGGGTAAAACAAAAAAGTTAGATACAACCGCTTAATGTAATACCTGAGAAATTTAGTTTTTACAATTAAGGATGCATATTTCAATGACATAACTAACTTGTAAAGTTATTATTTTTCTCAAAATGGTACATTGTTAGGGAACTTTATTTGCATTTTAAATGTCGCACATTTTTCTTCAGATTGTGACCATTGCAAAAAACAGCAAAAAAGAAATCTCTGGAAAATATTAATAAAGGTTTTATTATTATTATTATTATTGCACAATTTCGCTTAATTTGGAGTTCCCTGCAGATTTTAAATGAGAATAAAATTGCAGGCAGGATTTTACACATTTTGTTTCTTCAATCAACACTGCTTGAAGAACTGCGATTTGCAATATTTTTCTTTCTGTTTTACTTCCTTTTCCAAAAGGGAAGTATTTTATTCACTAAAAAAATTTCACTCAAAAATCGACCTTAATTTCCATTTTGCTTAACCCCGAATGAATATTGTGGATTTTTCTCGACTCGACCACACGTGGATAAGTGTCTAAGAACATATAGACACGCGAAATATTCATAATGACGATTCCCGAGTTAATTACAGCGAGTTTTCTAGTGACGTCTGTATGTGCGTATGCATGTATGTGCGTATGTATGTCGCGTAAGTCAAGAACGGAATGTCCTAGAAAGTTAAAATTTGCAACGTAGACTCTTAGTGGTGTCTAGTTGTTACCGACACTTTTGGTTGCATTCGGGTGTTTCTAAAGGGGTCTTTTGCCCCTTTTTCGTGGGAAATCATTGTTAACTGCGATGCAAACTCAAGTGGTGTTATAAGTTGGCGGACACTCGGCGATATATCGCCAGTCTTTTGGTCGCCAAGTTTTGTTGCCAACTCGGCGACAAATTTGGCTATTTTTAAATTTAAATCTAGTTTCAATTTGGCCACTGTTAACGATATTTAGAGAGTAAACTATTGAATCACATTAAAACTGCCAGTAATGAGAAAATGACATTAAATTGGAGTAAAAGGAAGTCATGTGGTGCTCACATCAGCTCGTTTTTCGCCGCAATATAGAACCAGGAGAACATTAGATCTTCAATAATGATGCTCAAATTTGACCGATTCAACTAACTGGTATGTAGTTCCAATCAGTTCCTTTAAGTTTAAACATTCACAGTGTTCCATCCTGTCTCTTCAGAAAATAAGACATTTCAGCCATTAGTTCTTTGGACACCGTGGCAAGTTGTCTGTAAAAGGGACTATGCGGCTAGACTGTTCTTTTCGACACTTGATAGTTTTTCAGAGGAACGCTTGAAAAGTTAAGCATTGCATCAAAATACAAAATCAATGCAAAGTAATGAATCTCAAATCGTCGCTCTAAAAACTAGAAGTAGAATGCTTTTAAACTTCAAATTTTGTATTCCATAATCTTTCCAGTTTATATATACTTGTTTTATTTCAGACTAGTGGCCCCCGCACGGCTTTGTCCGTAGTAAAAAATTAACAGGTCATTTGGTTCGCTTGTATATTTAAAAATAATGGATGATGAATTTCTCGCCGGTTTACTATGTTAAATATCTCGCCCATATTAGGGTTCCACGTTATGATAATTTCGTAATTTACTATTCCACGATGTGATAATTAGCTCGGTAGCATTTTCTTAAAATTGGGCAGAAAAAGAACAAAATCGAATTTTCTAAAAGTCGCTTCGAGGAGCACACCCCCATGCTACAAACTGTGTGCCAAATTTCACGAAAATCGGCAGAACGGTCTAGGCGCTATGCGCGTCACAGAGAGACAGAATTCCAGACAGACTTTCAGCTTTTTTTCCTAACCCATCAACGTTTTGTCCAATGTTTTTAATTTTAGTATTAAACATTCTTGTATCAAGTAAATGCATATTCCTGATAAATCAAAACAGGAAAAAATTATATATTTTTTTCTGTTCAGCGTAGTCTATAAAAACGAAAACAATAGTTTTTCCCTACTTGGAAAAACCTACAATCGCATTCTATGTATCGCAAAAAATGGAGGGAGGGGAGGAAGAAGACTCTTCCGCCATTCATCAAAAACTTTTGATCTTGAAGTACAACAGGAGGATTTATATGAATGAGTATCTTGAATAACATTCGTATATTCTCCGAGGGTGATAGTTTAGAGTATTCGTTAATATCTCTCACGTGCGCGTAATCCATCATCTTCACTGCCTTTTGTTTGCTCCAATAGCAATCGCTCAAGATCGTGTTAGTTTTTTTTTACTGGAAAGCATATTATTTTCTATAGTATAATGGATATGTAATAAAAACTTTTATAAAGGGAATATATAGATTTCTCGCTACATCCGAGAGTTCACGGTTGTCGAATTTTAGAACGTGTTAGATCACAATATGCAACTAGTTCTTTTATCACGAGAATAGTTTTTGCTGTTGTATCCGAGGTTTCGTGGTAAACAAAATTTGGAATGTGTCTTCTTAATACTAACTTTGTCGCATTCCGGAACATAAGATACAAAATCTCACGTTTTCTGGCTAATATACTTTTTATTTATTTATTTATTTATTTGATGCTCACAAAATGTGGTGGAAATTTGTGGAAGCATAGGTTTGAAATATCTTCTACGTTTTAAGTACTACAAACTAAAACGTCTGTTGTGATTTTGTTAAGTATTGTTTAATTCTTTCTTGTCTTTAGTTAAACCTTGTTTATTTATTTCACGCGCTTTAAGTTATTTCATCTTTTTTGGTGATGAAGATGGCAACTATATAGTGTTCGGAAGATTTTGGTGGTACTGTGGGTTCGAGTTAAATTTGTTGTTGTTCAGCTCTTACTTTATTATTTAAATAAATACAACTTTATTAATTAATCTGTGTGATTAATGAGCAGATTTAACTAGAAAATCGCGCGTGACGGGTGAAAATTACTTCCACAATTGTACGAAGCAATTGCTGTTTGGTGATATATTGCTTGTTGAAATTTTAACCTTAACTCCGGTGGGTTAATCCCAAGCTCCAGTAAATAGTGTCCATTGTTGACCACTTTTTCGTTTTTTCATTCCCCTGAAATGGCACAGTCTTACTAGTAAAACTGTTAAAATGCCAGCCTTGTCACAATAAAGCCTTTCCCTGCATTTGAAACAATACCAAAGCACATTATCAAATTATCACGTCAAGGCGCGAATTGTTAATGACGTCAGGAGCGTCAATCGATCATTGGGTATAAGGATACCTTAATCAAAATGCCTTTTAACAAGAGTACATTTTCTGTTTGACCCCCTCCCCTCATTCTCTAAAAATAACGGGATTAGAAACAGTAACATTGTCTTCCGAATTGATTTAAACAAATCTCGACTTTTTCGAAAATACGGTTTAGCATATTACCAAAATTCTCTTTACAACTCATCAAATATACTATTTAGGAAATTTATTTTAATAAATTTACGAAATTTACTTTAAGCTATATTGAAATTATATTGTTTTGCACAAAAAGCATGTAGTTCTATCTCCCTCACAGTAAAACAATATGATTAAGATTATGTTTTGAAAGACATTAGTTGATTTTCTTGTTAGCTTAACAAGACTAAATTATTGTTGCTAGCAGCCCCAGTTAACTTAGCTTACTACTGTAAAACATAAAAAAGGAAGATTCGTGAAAGATAGATATATATTTATTTCAAAGCTTATATAATGTTACCAAAATATTTTTAAATAAAAAAAAGGTAGTGTTAAACTATCACTTTTGTTTTATGATAACTTTGAGAACAATTAATTCAATTTAATGCGTTACGTTATACATCATGAGACAGATATGGCGGTGGTTCTTTTCAGCAGCAGTGGTCTAGAAAATATATGTTTAATTAATCACTGATTCGTAACAATCATTCACAATGATAGAATGCATCTCTGTACAATCTCCTTGGAAATCGAGAGAAGTCAACCAATCCACACAAGGGATTTCAGGACTTTATTCAAAGCCAGTAAGAGCGTGTTATTGCTTTTGTTTCTTTTGAAAGGGTTCTTAACTCAATATATGGATGCATCACTTTGCAAATTGACTCCATAAAGCATAACGTAGGGAATTTTTTGTAACGCAATATGGGTAATTGTTAACGCAATATGGGTAGTTTTTTTTTAAATTGTGTATTTAAGATAATTCCCTTGCCATACATTTAATGTCGAGAGAAGGTCTGAAAGTCTTCAAGGAATTGTCAGTTCGTATCGCGTGTATAAATGTATTTGTATTAGGGGTTTTTTTTTATATCTTCATGTTTATAATTAAAAGCTCTTGTATGTATATTCTGCCCAAAACGATTTCATTTAGAATGTTATATTCACAAATAAGTCATTCTAAGGTAAGGTATTTCAATAACTTGTTGTTATAAAACTGTTTTTAGCAGTACAAAACAAGTTTTCACAATAACAGATCTTTAATGTCAGTGGTGGGCAAACTACGGCCCGTGGGCTACATGCCGAGAATTGAAAACTGTGATTTGTAACCTTCCAAACAGCTAGCTGCTCATATTCCATTTGTATTTAGAACAAATGTTGCAAATACGGATCCAAATAGTCAGAAATTGTTTTTTGAAAAAGTAGTTTCAAAAAAAGTTTTTTTTTTTTTCATAAAATAAATAACGATAGAGAGCACCACGTGTAGCAAAGATAACAACGACTTTTTTTTCCTGTTTCTGTGTATTCCCATGCTATCAAGAAAAATATATATATATGTATACTAAAATTTCCTCAGTATTTTGGCCAACGAGATCCGTCTTAATAAGAGGATAGGCTCTCGAGTAAAAAAAAAAAGTTAGATACAACTGTTTAATGTAATACATAAGAAATTGAGGTTTTCACTTCTAGTCAAACAATGCAATCAAAGATGTATATTTCAATGATATAAATAGCTTGAAACTTTAATATTTTCCTCAAAATGGCACATTGTTAGGGAACTCTATTTGCATTTTAAAAATTCGCATATTTTTCTTTAGATTGTGACCATTGCAAAAAATAACAAAAACCGAATCTCTAGAAAGTATTGATTAGGTTTTTATTATCATTATTATTGCATAATTTAGCTTAATTTGGAGTTCACTGCAGATTTTAAATTAGGATATAACTGTTGACAGGATTTCATACGATTTGTTTCTGCAATCAGCATCGCTTGAAAAACTGCGATTTGCAGTTTTTATCTTCTCTCTTTTATCAGGATATTGGGGCAGGAAAACATAATAGATCTTCAATAAGTATGCTCAAATTTGCATGACGCAAATAACGAGTATGAAATTCCAATCAGCGCCTTTATGTTTAAATATTGGCAGTGTTCCATTCAGCAAGTCAGAAAACAAGGCATTTCAACGACCCTTAAGTTCTTCAACGAGACAACGGGACAAGGAATTTGAAAAAGGGACTATGCGACTATAAAGATAACGTGTAGTCACTTAGGTTAATGCAGAAATATTCTTTTTGACACCTGATATTTTTTCAGAGGAACATTTCAAAAGCATGCAAAAAATAGCCAAAAATAGCTGCATCCAAATACAAAACTCGTGATGAATCTCAACTCGCGGCTCTAAAATCTAGAAGAGAACATTAGCATTTCAAATTTTGCATTCCTAAAGCTTTCTAATTTATATAATTGCTTTCTGAAATAAAATAAGTACCGAGCGTGCTTGGGAAATAAACCCTGGGGTTTCCGTTTTCGGCTAAATACCTAAAAGGACCATTTGGATAGTATCCTAGAGCCCTTGGTCAGAAAGATTCAGATAGGCACAGTAGACCTTGGGACCCGCATGGACTCTCGTGCCATTGGGTTTAGTTTGGTTTTATTTCTGAAAAACATAATCTGCACATTTGTGTCTTAACCCATCACAAGTTTTGTTTAATGTTTTAAATTTTAGTTTTAAACATTCTTGCTTTAATTACATAAGATTCCTGATAAATCAAAACAGGAAAAAATTATTATTATTTTTTTTTCCTGTTCAGCGTAGTCTATAAAAACGAAAACAATAGTTTTTCCCTACTTGGAAAAACTTACAATCGCATTCTATCCATCGCAAAAAATGGAGGGAGGGGAGGAAGAAGACTCTTCCGCCATTCATCAAAAACTTTTGATCTTGAAGTACAACAGGAGGATTTATATGAATGAGTATCTTGAATAACATTCGTACATTCTCCGAGGGTGATAGTTTCGAGTATTCGTTAATATCTCTCACGTGCGCGTAATCCATCTTCTTCACTGCCTTTTGTTTGCTCCAATAGCAATCGCTCAAGCTCGTGTTACTTTTTTTTACTGGAAAGCATATTATTTTCAATAATATAATGGATATGTAATGAAACCTTTTATAAAGGGAATATATAGATTTCTCGCTACATCCGAGAGTTCACGGTTGTCGAATTTTAGAACGTGTTAGATCACAATATGCAACTAGTTCTTTTATCACGAGAATAGTTTTTGTTGTTGTATTCGAGGTTTCGTGGTAAACTAAATTTGGAATGTGTCTTCTTAATGCTAACTTTGTCGCGTTCTGGAACGTAAGATACAAAATCTCACGTTTTCTGGCTAATATACTTTTTATTTATTTATTTATTTATTTGATGCTCACAAGATGTGGTGGAAATGTGTGGAAGCATAGGTTTGAAATATCTTCTACGTTTTAAATACTACAAACTAAAACGTCTGTTGTGATTTTGTTAAGTATTGTTTAATTCTTTCTTGTCTTTAGTTAAACCTTGTTTATTTATTTCATGCGCTTTAAGTTATTTCATCTGTTTTGGTGATGAAGATGGCAACTATATAGTGTTCGGAAGATTTTGGTGGTACTGTGGGTTCGAGTTAAATTTGTTGTTGTTCAGCTCTTACTTTATTATTTAAATAAATACAACTTTATTAATTAATCTGTGTGATTAATGAGCAGATTTAACTAGAAAATCGCGCGTGACGGGTGAAAATTACTTCCACAATTGTACGAAGCAATTGCTGTTTGGTGATATATTGCTTGTTGAAATTTTAACCTTAACTCCGGTGGATTAACCCCAAGCTCCAGTAGATAGTGTCCATTGTTGACCACTTTTTCGTTTCTTCATTCCCCTGAAATGACACAGTCTTACCAGTAAAACTGTTAAAATGCCAGCCTTGTCACAATAAAGCCTTTACCTGCATTTTAAACAATAATAAAGCACATTATCAAATTATCACGTCATGGCGCGAATTTCATTGTTGATGACGTCAGGAGCGTCACTCGTTCATTGGATATGAGGATACCTTAATCAAAATGCCTTTTAACAAGAGTACATTTTCTGTTTGACCCCGTCCCCTCATTCTCTAAAAATAACGTGATTAAAAACAGTAACATTGTCTTCCGAATTGATTTAAACAAATCTCGACTTTTTCGAAAATACGGTTTAGCATATCACCAAAATTTTATTTACAACTCATCATATATACTATTTAGAAAATTTACTTTAATAAATTTACGAAATTGACTTTAAGCTTTATTGAAATTATATATTTTTTTGGAGAAGATGCATGTCTTTCTATCTCCCTCACAGTAAAGCAATATGACTAAGAATGTGTTTTGAAAGACATTAGTTTATTTTCTTGTTAGTTTTACAAGACTAAATTATTGTTGCTAGCAGCCCCAATTAACTTAGCTTACTATTGTGAAACATAAAAGGAAAATTCGTTAAAGATAGATAGATATTTATTTCAAACCCTATATAATAACCGTATATTTTTAAATCTTAAAAAAAAAAGGTAGTATTAAACTATTACTTTCGTTTTACAATTAACTCTGAGAACAATTAATACAATTTAATGTTTTACATTATGCGTCATGAGACAGATACGGCGGTGGTTCTTTTCAGTAGCAGTGGTCTAGAAAATAAATGTTTAAATAACTACTGAATTGTAACCATCATTCACAATGATAGAATGCATCTCTATACAATATAATTGGAAATCGAGAGGAGGTAACCAATCCACACAAGGCATTTCAGGACTTTATTCAGAGCCAGTAAGAGCGTGTTATTGCTTTTGTTTCTTTTGAAAGGGTTCTTAACTCAACATATGGATGCCTCACTTTGCAAATTGACTCCATAAAGCATAAAGTAGGGAATTGTTATGAAGAAGATTGTGTTATCCATAGGCCATCGTGTTGCATTTTCTGACATCACAATGTCAGAAATGTACTGAACCAAAACTTTAATATAAATTCACATGCTAAGCATTGATAAAGCTCTATTAAAGCAGAAATGAGGATTTTTTTTTTTTTTAAAGTGGAGTTAATCGATTTGGCAATTGAGGCATTCATATATCTTATCTGACTTATCTGAATGATATAAGGTTGTAAAAAACATTCATTCCAAAGAACTTTTTCTTAAAATAAAGTTTGCCATTATCAAACACCTGAATGCTGTCGATTTCCAAATCGCGGTAATTAGTTTCTTTCATATAATGCTTGTGTTCAAATATACAAGCTAACACTTAAAAAAAGTGATAATTTTACACTCTCCTTTTTTTTTCTTAAATTAAAAAATATGTTTGCTAATATTAGATAAGCTTTGAAGTAAATCAGTATCTGTCATGATTAAACTGAAATTATGATTTTTACTTTAATTATGCTTCCTATAAACTTTCCATTTGTTTAGCCTATTTCATTTATTTCAAACATCCAGTTCTAACAAGATGAAATAAATGGTATCTTTGTTTTAAATAGAGAAATTTAAAAGTTCCTTCATTTACTGTCTTTAAGTGTACAACAAACATTTAACTTAATTGACAGTGAATTGATTACAATTTTATCTTGGCTGTACACGAAAATATAATAAAACATTTAATTATATCTAAAGACATGTTGACATGACTTTGCAATATTGTTAGTTAATATTTACTTAATCAAAGTATGTAATTTAGTTTTATGCATAAAAAACGAAACACTGTAAACTATCATTTGACCACTTGTGCTGCAGGAAAAAAGAAAAGGAGTCCCGTTAAACCAAACAATCGGCCTTATTGATCAATGTCAGAATTGTTTTTAATTTAAATCGATAAGAGAACATAGCTTGCTTGTTCAAACACCAAAAGCAAAAGAGATCCGTTGCGTAGATGTTACAGTTAAATCTTTAAAAGAAAACAAAGTGAACGCGGTGAGTAAAAGCAGTTGGTGTTCAACCTCCAGGAATGTAGAAGCAAAAAAAAGAAACGCGGCACAGTAACACAAAGCATCGAACTTTGAGAAGGGAACAATTGAATTAACCCGCCCGCATTGCGCACGTGTCAAGGGAAAAAAAAAGAAAGATTTCCAACTCGATTTCTGTTTTTGGGAGGAAGAGTTAAAGAAGAAAAAACAGTGATCTTTTTTGTGTTTTTATCCTGAGGTTAAAAGTATTACGAGTCAGAGTGACTTGCGTTTAATTCATGATAAACAAGCTGACTTTCTTTTACACCAATTTAAGGTTATTTCCCCATTACTGCAATTTTAATGTGATTCAGTAGTTAACTCTCTAAATATCACCAACAATGGCCAAATTGAAACCAGGTTTAAAAAAAAAAAAATTAACGCCGAAAAAACGCCAAATTTGTCGCCAAGTTGGCGACAAAACTTGACGACCAAAAGACTGGCGATATATCGCCAAATGTCCGCCAATTAAAAAAAAAAAAACACTTGAGTTTGCATCGAAATTAACCATTGGTTCCCCCAAAAAAGGCGCAAAAGACCCATTTAGAAACACCCAAATGCAACCAAAAAAGAAGGTGCACAACTAAACCCCACTAGTAGTCAACGTACCAAATTTCAACTATCTAGTACATACCGTTCTTGAGTTATGCGACATACATACGTACATGCAGACGTCACGAGAAAACTCGTTGTAATTAATTCGGGAAATGTCAAAACAGATATTTCTGGGGTCTATACGTTCTTAGGCACTTATCCACGTGTGGTCGAGTCGGAAAAAAAACTCAACATTCATTCGGGGGTGAGCAAAATGAAAATTAAGGTCGTTTTTCGAGTGAAATTTTTTTCGCAAATACAATACTTCCTTTTTTGTAAAAGGAAGTAAAAATGACATGGTAACATATGATGTAGTGTATATTAAATTGTACAGGTGTGAGTTAACCTATAAAGCCGTCCAGTTACCTGTTTTAAAGATATAAGTTAAATAAGGTGAGAGAGAAAATCGATACATATGGCAGAGTCAGATGATCAAAATTCCGTTATACCTAGAACGACCAGAAACGGTTAAATTGACCGCTTTTCAAAAGAAGCTGAATATTCTATAAAAATGTGTACTATAACCAACGAACAGCGTTTCTGTTAGTTCTAACATAAATTATAGTTTGTATAGTTTAACTTGGAACTTTTTGTTAAAATAACTGGAAAATATATTTCAAACACATTTCACGTCAGATCAAGTCAAATCTAGAAGAAATGTAACTTACACCTTGGGAAAACAATAAAATAAAAGTTCTAAAACTCTGCATTTTTGGGTAAGAAAATTTTTCTCTCAAAAATGTGTGATTATAGATCACACACGTAATATTACAGTTCTTCCTGCCTTTTGTATTGAATAATCCAATGAACATAGCCCATGCTTATTTTGACCGATGTTTTGACCATTCTAGGTGCATGTGAAATTTGCACAAAAGCACAATACGACAACTAGATGATTTGTTTTGTAGAAGTCATCCATTTGCAGAAGGTTAGATTAGGTATACTTCCTCTAAGGTCAAATATTAAGATCAATTCAGTACAATTCTGTTGGGCAAAACAAAGCGAGCAAGGTAAAGATCAACAGGAGACTGAAAAAAATAGTTACGCCCAAAAAACTAGTATCATTTGTCCCAAAATATGTTGTAAAGACAAAAGCGTGCAAGGTAAAGATCAAGATTAGCAGGCGATAAATAAAAAGTTGCAACTAAAAATTTTATTATCATTTGCTACAAAATATCCGCTTTCTCCAACTCCGCCCCCGCTTTGAATTAACTTGAATACCTATAATTATTTACATTAACTTCTATTCAATCTGATAATTTTTAGATTCTGGCTGCAATTAAAAAATATTTTGTAATTCAGTTACGTTTATTTTTGGATTTTACAAACAATTGGCTAGAAGAAACGGATAGGTGACTAATTGATTTGCTTTTAGGTAGGACCAGAAAAAGTTCTCAATCTCGACCTTTAGTGCCAGATTAACAAACAAAAAATGACCGTGAATAAACCTCAATCATCAAAATATACAGAAAAACTATATAACAGACGTGGGGCTGAAAAGTCTGCTATGGTTATGGAAAAAAAAAATAGACCTGCAGTTTTCACTGGCGTTTTGTGCAAGTACTAGTAGACTTAAAAAAAAAATAAATAAATGCCTATGTGGCAAGGGGTAAGAGGAAATAACAAACGTTATCACTCTCGATCTTTAGTCTGTATATTTTTGCTACAAAACGTTGGATATTATCTGTAACCAGTAAATTTGTTTCCGCATGTTGTGCGTAATCTCTAATAAATAAAAAAAATAAAATATCGCAATTTTAACTTAAGGTTTTAGTCCTTTTAGGTCTTTTTATGCATTTCAACCAACGCCAGATCATTGAAATGCTTCTAACTGGTGTATGATTTGCAATTCATTTATTTTGCCGGAAATTGGGAGGTTTCTTTTTTTGAATATGTATTCTCTTTTTATTTTTTTTTTTGTATATACACTGTAAAAAAAACCTGTAAATTTTGAAGAAGTTATCCGTATTTTTTACAGAAAAAAACTGTTCGTAATAAAATACAGGATTTCTCTGTTTTTTTTTTAAATCTGTAACCGGTTATACTTTGTTTTTCTTCGAATCTTCGAAATTTCGCCCGCGTGTTTGGATTTTGGTTCTCGTGCTCGAGTTTTTGGTCTTATATTTATTTAAAGCGAGTAAGTCTTAAATCGTTTGCAACTTCCATTTCAATGCATCCTAATCAATATTTTATTATTATGTTTTTTTGTCATCTGTGACAGAGGCATATTCGGAAATTTACCTTTGTATACATGCATTTCGTAGTAGTATAGTAAATATTGAAATGGATTTATGAAAGAATAGTTTCATTTTTTTAATCTTCATAAAATAATAAATCAGCTTGAATAAATAATAAAATTACGGAAGATTTCTGTAAAATAAACGGAAGAAAACTGGCGTCCTGGCTGACAGTTTTTTTCTGTAAATTTTACGGATTTTTTTTTACAGTGTAGTTTGATTAAAATATTAGTTATCAAATTCCTTTATCTTTAGTTGAAATAAAATCTAATTTGCCAATAAAGCCAATAATATCTTTTAATTATGTTTTTATCCTTTCACGACCAATGTCTTCTAATCCTTTTGTAAGAAAAAGCATTAATAGCAATAAAAACGTGTTTTGTTCCTAATCCCTGCACTTAATTCCTTTCTTACTCACATTAAAGGCAATTAAAAGTCTTGAAACTTTTATTGGCTCTAATTCCTTTAGCTAATTAGTTTTATTAGGTATTTATTTTTTAAAGAATAGTAATAAAGAGAAATGCTCATTATTTGAAATGATGAAAGCTATGAGGTATTGCTTACATATTATTTATTCTATAACTTTGTTGTCTCTTGTCTTCGTTAGTAATGAAAGTAAAAAAAATATAAATAAATAAATAATAACATGATATCACACACTGCATGTTTTTCAATTTATTTTTTCAACTTTCAATTTATTTTTCAAAATATTTCAATTTGTAGATGTTCTGTAAACCTTCTTTTACATTATTTCAATTAATGTGGAATTACTTCATCAAGAAAAATAAAGTATTTTATTAATATGTATATTTAGGGCCGTTTTCACGAAGTAAATATAGCCAAATTGAACAAAATTGCATGCCTATCAAAATTAGGTGTAAAGATTTAACATTTCATCAGGAGGAATTTAAACTTCAAATTTTGATTTAAACATAGGTTCGCAGAAAAGAACAATTTATAAAACAAACAATTATTTTTTGTAAAACATTTTAAAATGTTAAACTCCAAAATTATGCGGTAATTAGCTAAGAGTTAAAAAGTACAATCTATTTTGAAATGCTTCCATTTTAAAAAAGCGGGAACACTCTTCCGTAAAACAATAAAATAGCATACTGTGCGTAATACATTTGGATTTGGAATTTAAACATTTGGAATTTAAAACACTGTAAAAACAGAAATATGAATAACTAATAAATAAATAAATAAAAGGAAGAAAAAGCAAATTAAATGAAACATTCGCGCGTATCTCTGAGATACAAACAGCAGATGTGCAGACTGCTACTAACGCTAATGAAATACCAGTGATGACTAAAAGTAGGCGAAAAAGTGGAGAATAATAGCAAAAGTCAGACTTTCGAATCGCTATCATGGCGTAAAGCTTCAAAACGGTATTACCTCTTAGCGCATATTTCAGATACGCACTAATACTGTAAAAATAATACATTCCTCTTAATAAATTTGATTTTGTTTATCATGATTCTGCGGTATGTAGTTAAATATAATGCCCCAGATCGTAGCGTAAATAGCGTCACATCCGCCATCTTGGGGCTAAATGCCGCTTTCTTTCTATGTCTACTATAACAAAGTAGCATGACATGAGAAGAAAACATCGTTTAGTCCCAAGATGGCAGACGTGTCGCTGGGGTTTTAGCTTCATCTCATAACATAAATCCTTATCATTTGCAACTTAGCACAAAGCTCCTACTGTTAACTTTAACTTTCTGTGTCACCGTATTTGGCGATAATATATGCAGTAATTGGCGATTGTCCGCCGAAACACTCGCCACTCGGAATGCACGCTTCATTTACTATTCAATGTTGACGCAGTGCGCAATCACGCTACATCGGAGAGTCCGAAGTGTAATCGCGCGTGCACAGGTCAGTGTGCGCCGAGAATTCGAGTCGAAGCTTGATTACACGTGCAAGCATTGCTTGCGGGACGTGATGTTTACCGTGTTCTGATTCTGAACATGCATTAGGCATTTAATTCCGAGACACGCTGTTGTGTTGGCGTGATTTGCATTTGGGTAACGTTGTCGAATTTAGCGACGGTGCATCTGTTGATAGCTCGCGTGAATGGACGGGTAGTGATAAGACAGCTCATGTTCATTGCTAACATAACGGGATTAATAATATGAAGAGGATTTTCGCCCCTTCTTCTTTGTCACATTTTTCATGTATCAACTTTTGGAGAGGGAGAGAATTGAAGAGACTATGTTCATTCACAACACACACAAACTAATTTATTTTCTACATACGGAAACAGTATATATGATGGGCAGCCAATTTGCCCTTTTTCCCGAATAGCGGTCAAGAGATATCCATAAATTTATCCCGCTATTCGGTCAGGAGATTTTTTTTGCAGTCATTCCTTCAAAACTGCCTATAGCCATATGAACTCAGGCGCTCTCATGCATCTGCGCAGAAGTCAATCGCGTAAAGCCCCATTGCGCAATTATGGAGATCCCGAGTTATTAATCTTGGGATCCCTGTCAAGTTTTACGCAATGTAACCACGTGGAGCATATAATTTCTTACATAATATTCCTTTTGCTCTTCTAGCACAGTTCTTTTCTGCTTAAATTTGAGTAAAATACTGTTTTTTTTAATTATTTTTTTTTTACAAGGATAAGAAACAAGTAAACATGTTTTAAATTTAGAAACTATTTACCTCAAGTAAATCTTTACTAATAATAAAGTTTGAAGTCTCTCTGTCTGGATATCTAGATCTATGTGGCGCGCACAGCGCCTATTTTCAGGAAATTTGGTACAAAGTTATTCTGCATCAAGGGGGGTTTGCACCTCGAAGCGATTTTTTGAAAATTCTATATTGTTCTTTTTATGTTCTAATGTTAAGAACATTTTACCGAGCAAATTATCACAACGTGAAAGATTAAATTAAGAAATTATCATGACGTGGAACTGTAAAATGGGCGAGCAAATGAACATAGCCAATTGGCGAGAACTTCATCATCCATTATTTGTAAATATACAGGCGAACCAAATGACCTTTTAATTTTCTACTACGGGCAAAACTGCGCGAATGCTACTAGTATCAAACAAAAAGCGAAAAACATGTTTTTCCTTTTCATTTTTTTTTCTCTAAAAGCTATTTCTATAAGCTTGGTTTGAACTTTTTAGATGTAATTTAAAAATTAAAAAAAATGAATTCCTTCATTACATCACTTAAAAATTGCAGTTGATCTTACCATCTTTGTGTTTCGGATAATTTTAAAGTAGCTGATAAAAGTTAGATTAAAAAATATAGAAAAGAAACAGCTTTTACTATACCGTTTACAGTACGTCTTCTCCGAACTTTTAATTTAACTATACTGGGTTACTTTAAAATTATCCTGAATTTAAAAACATTTTTTGCATTTTTTTTAATGTGCTCGTGCCCGGTATGGCGTAATGGTTCCGTGTATTTCTCAGCAGATTTTGAAAAAAAAAAAAAAAAAAACACTATTTCATTGAAAAAAAAATGCCGACAAGTTTTAAGAAACAAAATGTATTCCTTGCAAACAATATTCTTTATTAGGTTTAATTTTAAAGAAAGATGTAAGAACACACATTATCCTTTAATATCTGTATACCTTTATTTCCACCCCCTTCCCTTTTTTCTGTGTTTTTATTTTGGAAATTGTGTTGTTGCAATCTTATAACAGATGTTTTAATATTGCAACAACCCAATTTGCAAAAAAAAAAAAAAAAAAAAAAAAATGTTTTAAGATTGTAATGTTAGTTTCTATACTTTGCTTCAACTTACTTTCATATTGTAAACCGCAAAAAAAAGTATTTAAAGGGATACATTGCTAATAATGTATTACTTAATGCGGATCAGGGTACACGAACCTTCAACTATTTTCTGGAAGTCTTAAACTTTCTTACGTAAATTACATAACAAGAAAATAAACTTAGGTTAAAAATAATTCAGACTTTTAAAATGCCTATGTTGTTGATATTTTAATTACAATTTTTGTGTAAGAAGTACTTAAAAATTAAATATTTTGTTAATCTTTACTAATAATAAAGCAGAAAGTCTCTCTGTCCGGAGGATGTCTGGATGTCTGTAGGATGTCCGTAGGATGTCTGTGACGCGCATAGCGCTTAAACCGTTCGGCCGATTTTCATGAAATTTGGCACAAAGTTAGTATGTAGCATGGGGGTGTGCACCTCGAAGCGATTTTTCGAAAATTCGATGTGGTTCTTTTTTTATTCCAATTTTAAGAAAAAAAGTATCATAAATTACGAAATTATCGTAAAGTGGAACCGTAACATGGGCACAAGCCAATTGGCGAGATACGAAATTATCATAACGTGGAACCGTAATGTCGGTACAAGCCAACTGGCGAGAAAATTCACTATACATTATTTGTAAATATACAGGCGAACCAAAAGACCTTTTGATTTTTCTATTGCGGGCGAAGCCGTGTGGGTATCACTAGTAAGTATATAAAATATTGAAGACGCATATTTAAAATTTGCAGTTACATTTTTAATTATCTAATCATTGGTTTTTCAAGGATACCATTTTTTGCTAGCACTGGAAAATTATTATTATAAATATTAGTTTATGCACTATATATTTCCGATTTTTTTCATTTATATTTCCTACTTTTTGCTTTTGTTGCCAAAACTTTTATGCACTCTTATTCAGTTTATAAAAAAAATGTGCTCCACTGTTTCCCCCCCCCTTTTTTTTATATTGACTCTGCGGTGTGGAACATTTATTTTTTCTTTTGATGAGGAATACAGTATTTTGAATACTATCTGCTCAATTTACTGGCAGGTGAGTTTTACTCTGGTAGAATGTTTAATACATTCATATTTTAACAGAAAATATTTTTTGCCATATTTTATACAAGCTAATGTAACATTACGATATCGTCTTCCAAAAAAAAAACCCTCTTTACGTGATAAAAAATATACAGCAATGGTACCACACCCCATACTTAAACGTTATGCACCCTGCCTGAGTTGAAGAATGTTTCACTTTAGCACTTATTCCAGAAAATATTTTCCTTCTTGAGTAGCAACATTTTTAACACACACTACTAAGTGATAAACGCTGTATCACCCAGAAAATAGCACAGTATTTCATTCTTATACTGCTTAATGCTCACATTGTTTCAATGCGGATAGTCTCTTTTATGTTCAAAACTGGATTTTTTGGTTGGTTTCCTAGGTCTTGACTTTTTCTTGTATATTCGTGCTATCAATATGAATTAGTTTCGTTCGCTTTGACACTAATATTTAAAGGCAATTGCTATTTACCACAATCACGCAGGACTTTATGAAAAAGCAATTTTTTTTTCCTGTCTACCAGCCATCATTTCTGCCAAGTTTAAGGATGAAACTGATATGCTCTCGTCGAATGCAAAATTTCTCAACAATGATATCCCTTCCCCTACTCCAATCGATATTAAATGGTTTCTAGAATTCATATAAAAAATGTAACTTTTTTTTTTTTCACAGCATTACAAGTGGTTTTTAATGTTTTAGTAGGATTTTTCTAAACAGCTGATAACATGCCCTAAGATCTTTAACTCCTTCAACAAAACCTGATTCCAAGTGAATACGATTTAATTCATGTAATTTATTTTGAAAGAAGCGTTTGCGCTTAATAACGTTTTCAACAGAACTAAACACAACTTAAACATATGAAAGGTCACGAGAAAGAATTATCTTAGTTTTTTTTTTTTTAAATAAAATAATAACTGTTAGATTGTTAAAAATAGTTTTCACCTATTATGTAATTTTCTCCCGTCATAAGTCCTATTCCTATTCCTATTCAGAGTCACAACTGACTACAACTGTATTTATGTCGAGGACTGCATACTAAGTGCCTTGCCTCCATTATTTTATATACCGGTGGATGGCAGCACCATCACCGGATCGAACAATTAATGAGAATGTAGAACTAGTCCAGGAGCTAATAGCTACCTGGTGCTAGCACCCCCAGAGGTATCGTTTCACTTGGAGGACATTGAGACCACGAGCATATTTAACGTCACCCAGTCCCCTTTAATGACGACGGTGGGTCTTCGACCATCGAGTTTCGAACTCAGGACCCTCCGGCCCCGAATCCGACACTCTACCGATCGGGCTACCACGGCCCCCGTCATAAGTTATGACAGGAAAAAGATTGAGATAATGTGCAAGAAGGATCATAGTCTACCCACCAGTAGGCGAAAAAGATCAACGTACAACTCGTACTATTCACATCAGCACATCTACAGCTTCAAAAAAAAAAAAAAAAAAACTAAAAACCTGTAACCCTCTTCCTCCAATCAACTCTAATTTGAATTCTGAAACTTTGAATTCAAATTATGTTTTTCGCAATCACGAGTTGCGACAAGACCCTAATAATTAGAGTTATTGTTTCTTGAAAAGGCTCCCCCCCCCCCAAAGCATGTCCTTCCTCCTGGGTGGTTATGTGTGTATAGTTGTGTGTGTGCAGGCTTAAGTGTGTGCACGTAGGCGTGTGTATGTGTGTAATGGCGCGTGCGTGTAGGCGAGGGTGTATGAGTATGCGTGTGTAGGACATGGACGCCACCACCCAGCAGAAGTGGATTCCGGAGGACAGTGCTCAGGACCAGAGCAGCCGTGCTGCCGCCGGTGGGCAGTGATGCTGCTGGTCCAAACTGAAAAAGGACTGTCAAATGAGAGCAATAAGCAATCGTGATTGCTCAAAAAAGTAGAATTTACTACATTTCAAACAGTTTCTCATTATTTCCGAATCTCAAATGTTATACTACTGTCTACTTCCCTGAATTTTAGTCGCTTAAAGAAGATAATGACATCGAGTTTGTAGATGACACACAAATTAATGAAGCAGAATAACTGGCAAAAACGATCAAGGTGTTCACATCATTTTTTTTTTTAGTATAGCATATTTATTTTTTTAATTTTTTTTTTCATTTATGATAAATATCCTTTGTTTTCAACATGTTATAAATATCTCACAACATAAAAGGTATTAAGATGATAATTGAAACCTATTTTTTAACTAATTAATCGACTTCAATATTTAAAAATGTAATTACTGGACATTATCTTGTCGGAGACTGTGATCATTTCCCACGTGGCCCTTTTCATACTAACTAGTTGTACCCACACGGCTTTGCCCGTTGTAGAAAATTAAAAGACAATGGTTCGCCTGTATATTTACAAATAATGCATAATGAATTTCTCGCCAATTGGCTATATTCATTTGCTTGCCCATGTTACGGTTCCACGTTATGATAATTTCGTAACTTATTCGTCCACGTTATAATAATTTGCTCGGTAAATTTCAAAAAATTGGAATAGAAAAAGAACAAAATCGAATTTTCGAAAAATTGCTTCGAGGTACACACACCCATGCTACAAACTAATTTTGTACAAAATTTCATGAAAATCGGCTGAACGGTCAAGCGCTATACGCGTCACAGAGATCCTGACAGAGAGAGATCCAGACAGAGATATATCCATACAGAGAGACTTTCAGCTTTATTATTAGTAAAGATAAAGATGACACTACTCCCACACACACACACGCTAATCTAACTGTACCTCAAAGAATATGAATATAAAACACTTCCTTTTAAAATTAGAAATGGATGTTTTAAGCTAACTTAAAATAAATGCATTTCTATGCAAATACATTTTTTGGAATTATTAATTTCGTAGCCATACATGATAAAAATTGAGATAACGAAAAAAAAAAAAAAAGAGAGAAAATTAAATTATCTATTTTCCAAAGAATTACATTTCCAGCTCTCTACAATCTTCCAATCTTATGTGAATTACTTTTTCGTTTTTTTTTTATTTCTAAAAATTAATTTTGGATCTTTCAGTTTTATGCATTTAAATGAGTCGCAAGAGCACAGTTTAGCGCTAAATGTCACGACAGCGGAATCTAATACTGTTTTTTGTCTTTTATTTCTATCTTAATTTTTTCTTTAAAATGAAATAGAGAAAAAAATGGAAAAATATTTTTTTTTTTAAATTCGAGATGTATTTTATGTTACAATAAATGATGTGATGGGTAATCATCTATTTAGCAAGCTTAAACAATTTTGTTTAACGATTTAAGATAAAAATTATGAATTCATATTTTTTTCTAAAATTCTGCTTTTAAGTTTGCTAAATGTTTAACAATTCGGACTTACATTTCATTCCTTTTGCTCAAGTGTTTTTATTTCTTTCTTGTACTTTAAGAAGAAATGAATAAAATATGTATTAAGAACGAGCAATGTTTTTAAAATTAAATCATACATAAATAATAGTATTTTGATCATTTTTCCACTTTATTTGCGCGTACTGTTTTCTTAACTACGCATAATTTTCAAATTAAAATATAAGTAACCTTGCAAGTAACATACTCGGCAATAAGTGTATTTTATGTGAGTTTTCTTCATTTTGTAAAAGTGTGAACATTGTTCATGACGCATTTTGTTAGGTTCACTATGTAAATATATCTTTTAATTCATTACTTGTGAGGTGTAACTTACTGTGAAACAAGTTTGATTAATTTAATCTTAGCATAAAAAATGCTCTCGAAAATGAAACGCACAATATTCTGCTCTTAATAAAAATAAATAATATCTGCTAACTGTATGAATTACGGAGCCTTTTTGGGTCTGTTTTTTTTTTTTTTTTTTTTTTTTTTTTTTTTTTTTTTGTTTGGAGGGGGTCAAATTTGTTCTCCTGTAAAAACACAAATGTATCTACTTGAAAACACTTGCAGCAAATTCCTAACTAGTTTGAAATTAAACAGTGTATAATAATCATATTTCAAACAAAATAGTCATTAAATAAGTTGGTGTTTAAGTCTATGGGACTATGAGCAGTGCGTTTGTTTTTATTGTTTTCTTCGTAAATTCATGTTTTCAGTTATGATTATGATAGATCATGAGAATATTAATTCCTAGGTTTCTTTGATAACCGTGCCAAAATTATTTGGAAAAGAAAAATGTTGTGCTTTTAGAAGATCTGCATCATATTTCCAAGAACACTTGCAAATAAGGCGGTGTTATATAAAGACGCATGCATAGATTTATGTAAATGTGTGTGCATAAATATGAAAATATATTAACAATATATGAGCAGCAGTGTAATTTTCCTCTTCCAAAAAAAAAGGTAAATAAGCAATGCAGATTTTTTTTTCATCCTACAGCCTCCTAGAAATAGTGAAAAAAAAACTCCAAAAGGAACTCCATGTAATATTCTTATACTGACATCGAAACGAAACGTAGTCTTAGTACACAAAAATTTAAATGAATCATGCCTTAAATACAAGTGTTGCACATCGATTCTACGGAAGAAATAACATGATAATCCATCAAGAGAAAATCCATTAAAGAAAAATTGACAGAGGAGAAAGATTTAAAAAATATCGGATCAAAGCTTGACTTTTCATTTCTTAAATACTTAGAGGTGCCAATATTACGAATTTTCTCTTAACGCGACAGCTGGTCGATCATCCGTAGTCAATCAATTGAGATTTATCAATTTACTCTTGAGCTTTAAAGACGAATCCGCCCGTTCTTCCCTCACCTCTCTCATTTTCTTTGGATATCCTTTGAAGAGCCCTTAATTTTCTATAACTTCAAGCTATCTTCAAGCAAAAAAAAGGCCACATTGGCAATTTGTGTATGGACATGGAGTTATCGAAGTAATAATTGTTTGCAAACTTATATGTACAGTTCAGGGCTGGGAACTTATTTTCAACATCGTTGTTGAACTAAGTTGTTCAAATTTGAATTGGACGTGTATTAATGTTGCAAATACTTTTTTTCTGTTAAAATGAAAAAAAGGTTTATCTTCTTTGGTGTGAACGAAACTTTGATTCTCAATGTGTCAAAACGAGCTGATGAGACCACATGACTTCTTTTTACACCAATTTAATTTCATTTCCCCATTATTGGCAATTTTAATGTGATTTAATAGTTTACTCTCTAAATATCACCAACAGTGGCCAAATTAAAGTTAGATTTTTAAAAAATCGCGAAATTTGTCAGTAAATTGGCGACAAAACTGGCGATATATAGCCAAGTGTCCGCCAAATTATAACAGAACTTGAGTTTGCATTGAAATTAACAATGATTTCCCCCCAAAAAGGTGAAAACGACCCCTTTAGAAACATTCGAATGCAACCAAAAGAGAAGGTGCACAATTAGATTCCACTAGAAGTCTACGAACCAATTTCAACTTTCTACGATATACCGTTCTTCAGTTATGCGACATACATACGCACATACGTACCTATATACGTACATACAGACGTCACGAGAGAACTCGTAATTTGCTCGGGAATCGTCAAAATGGATATTTCCGGTGTCTATACGTTTTTAAATATATATGCACATGTGGTCGGGTCGGAAAAAAAAAACATTCATTTGGGGGTGATCAAAATGGAAATTAAGGTCGATTTTTGAGTGAAATTTTTTTCGCGAATACAATATTTCCTTTTTTGTAAAAGGAAGTAAAAAGAAAAAAAAAATTATAAAAACCAAATTTGTTACTGTGATCCTTTTTGCTAAAGTGTTTTTTTTTAATATACACTTGCTTGTATACTTTTACCAGGTATCTAAAGATTAACTACTACTTTTCCTAATTAACTAGAACGTAAAGATTAACTACTAAAATATTTATTACTTAAACTTAGCTGATGTTTGGGTTAGAAATGCATTTACCCTAATTACTCAGATTCCTTTATTTAAAACGAGCTGATGTGTGCATCACATGACTTCCTTTTACTCCAATTTAATGTCATTTCCCCATTACTGGCAATTTTAATGTGATTTAATAGTTTACTCTCTAAATATCACCAAAAGTGACCAAATTAAAAACAGATTTTAAAAAAAATTGCCAAATTTGTCGCCAACTAAATTTGGCGACGAAAAGACTGGCGATATATCGCCAAGTATCCTCCAAATTATAACAACACTTAAGTTTACATCGAATTTAACAATGACTTCACCCCAAAAAGAGGCAAAAGACCCCTTTAGAAACACCCAAATGCAACCAAAAGGGTGGTGAACAACTAAACCCCACTAGGAGTCTACGTAACAAATTTCAACTTTCTAGGACTTACGGTTCTTGAATTATTCGACATACACACACACATCCGCACATACGCTCATACATAAATACGTACATACAGACGTCACGAGAAAATTCGTTGTAATTAATTCGGGAGTCATCATTATGGATATTTCGCGTGTCTATACGTTCTGATGCACTTTTCCACCGTGTGGTCGAGTCGAAAAAAAAAAAAACTCAATATTCATTCGGGGGTGAGTAAAATGGAAATTAAAGTCGATTTTTGAGTGAAAACTTTTTCGCGAATTTTATTATTTCGCGATTTATTATTCGCGAATTTTTTATAAATTTTTTTAAAATGTTTATAAAATAATATTTTTTTATAACTATTATGTATTACTTCCTGTTTTGTAAAAGAAAGTAATAAAAATAGAGTTTGGAACTAATTTTTACATATCTCTATGCTTTAGAAAAACTTCATTAATTTTTTAGTAAAAAATGGGAATTGAGAAAATATTTAAGGCGAGATTATTTGGACATGAAAACGTTCTATATACCGAAAATGTTAGCATTGTTTATGGACTTTCCCGTCGGATCATAAAAGGTTAAACAAAGTCTTAATTGTTTTATTTATTATTAATTATATTAACATTCAAGATAGAGATTTTATTCATACCTTTCTTTTTGTAACATTTAGTTAAAAAATAGGGGCGAGAGAAAATCACACATGCAATGTTTAAATGTTATGGTTTGTATTCTTAGATTTTTCTGCCTTTTAAAAACAAAAACCCAATCACAACCACTTTGCTATTGCATACTACCCTCATTACATACACAGCAAGAAGCACGACGACCTTAACCATACCTTAAATCCGCCATTCTATACGAAGAGATTGGAACAAGTCGAACATATCCGAAGGCTCACTAGAACACTCGACGACGAACAGTCGAGATGCAATCGGGCTCCGAAATCCGAACCACGAGCCTCTACTAGAACTCAAGCGTGCTTGAGCTATCTGGCGTGTTTTGCAGTCGAGAGATGCACTATAAGGTATCTCTATATCTCGCCTTCGCTCTTTGGAACTATAAAGGGTGGAATCGAATATAACTAGAACTCTACTTGGGAATGGCATATGGATCTATTTTTAGAGTACTAAACGGTTTGCAGCACATGTAAAATGTTTTATTTTTTAAAGGTCAGTGAGGTCAAGTGAAATTGTGAGAGGTTTTTTATTTCGAAATACTTTAAAATCTTCTTCGGGAAAAAGCTAGTACTTAATTTTTATTTCGTGTTTTTCATTTTTTTATATTTATAAAAGCTGTCGTTTTTAAATTCTTGTGCATTTTCGACCTATTATATATTTTAATATCTAGCGCATAATTTATTTCAAAACTCCTCTAAATTGTTACAAATGGAAACAATATTTTTTGTAAAAGTATTGCTTTGTAAAATCGAAAAAGAGTGTTGTGACAGAAGAAATGTTCGCATAGACGTTTGTTGTTCTCTAATTGAATTCTAGATGATTTTTCTGAAAATTAAAATATAAATGCTCTAGCAATAACGCAAGAGGTAGGAATATGTGTGGTCATAATTTTGGTGTCGAAAATTTAAATAATATAAGTTTTCAAGTACAAATTTCTTTAAAATGATAATAGGATATATCAGTTTATAAATTACTTTTTTGCTTTCACAGTATCGAAAATTATAATTATTTTTTTCCTGCATATTTTTTGGAAAAAATAGAGTTATTTGTTTATTTTTATAAAGTCCCATATATATGAAACTTGATACATTTTTTAAAAGTATTTTAAAATCCACAAATACTGGTTTCTAACACATCTGACTTCCAATAGTGCTGACATAAATAATGAGCCAATAATTGATGTCATAAAAATGCAAACACAAGTAAAAGAATATTGTCCAAGCAACGTACAATGAAATTACTTATTTGTTGCACACGATGTGCTTAATTGATTTTTAAAATTAAAGTTGGATTAAACTTTATGTAGAAATTAAATATTTTTATTTCAAAAATATGTCTATTAACGTGACTATTTCAAACACAGATGCTTATTTATCTAGGGTAGATAATCCTTGAAGTTTCGGAAAACAAAATTTACCTTGCAATTTCAAATGATTAATTACATTCATCGCATTAGCATCCTCTTTTCCTCCTCTTAGTCTCCTCTCTTCGCCATGTTTTTATTTCAAAATCACAATCTAATCTCACTACGAAATTTTAAAAAAAAAATTCTTGTTTTAAATTGCAACTCTTTAATACATGCCAAGTCCATATGCACATTCATCACTCTTTTTCTCGTTCTACTGACGCCTCTTGTCCTATATTTCACTCTGCGTCTTTTGTTATCTCTCCGCTTTTTTCGATCGCCTTTCAATTCCCTTTTTTCCTTATCAGCTGTCCTCGTATTATTCTGATATAAACTCTTTTTGAATACATTTCCTACCTCTTCCGAGAAAACTAGCTTTCATCCCAGGATTTCACTTTCGAGACACATTATTCAAGAAAGGTATGTGTTTAAACTAGTGGTATTAAAAGTTTAAGTATTTTGAAATTTTTTTAACGCATGGATTATAAATCTGCCTTTTCTTTTTTTGCATTATGTGTTTTTAAAACATGGAGATATGATATCAGTCAGTTCTTTAACCAACACTCGCAAAAAAATCTTGTTTTTTGTTTAAAAAAAATATTTTCGTTCATTTTCTTCATTTTCATGTTTCTTGTATTTCCTTACCTTCAGTTATTGGTAATGCCGCTACTGTTTCAGCTTTGTCTTTTTTCTAATCAATTTTTTCGTCGTTTCTTTGTTATCTAATATAGGATGTCCTAAAACGACCGCATAAACTCTGCACAGCTGGACTTCTCGTTGGGAGTACATAAAAACTGCCTAAAGAAGCGATCCTGTACGATAAAATTACGAAAAATAAAGTATGACGTCACTGTCGGTAAAAACACTGTATTAGACACATCAACAGCAGTACACATACATTACTTATAACAAAAAATATGTGTGATGACATATTAAACATTATTGTCTGGAAAGACATGCAAATACCGTTGCCGATTTGTCCAATAAAATGTTTTTTTTCCTTGCACCGACAGTGACGTCATACTTTGTTTCCGTATTTTTCTAGTAAACAATGGATCGTGCAGAAACGCTTCTTTGGGGCATTTTATATGTACTCCCAACGAGGAATCTAGCTGTGCAGAGTTTGTGGTGTATTTGGAACACTCTTTAGAGTTAAGCAATAAATAAATACCTTTGTGCCGAGGAATAACAGGAAATATCCAACGTTGTTTAGCACAAATAAACAGATTTCAGAATACACGTGTTTTGAGGTTTCAAGGAACCCCTTTTTCAATTCAAAGGTGTGAGCTTCTAGATGTAAAGGCTTTTACTGGGTGTCTTTACATCTTGAAACCTCGAAACACGTGTATTCTGAAATCTGTTTATTTGTGCTAAACAACGTTGGATATTTCCTGTTACCCTTTAGAGTTATTAATATTTTATCCAGTACCTGTGAGAAAGTTTTCGCTTTAAACATGGTTTATGTTGCTATTTGATTCATTTGAATCGTTTCTAACTATGTCATTGTTCAGGATTTAAAACTTTCCACTCCATGCCTCAGTTGCCATATCGATTAACTCTACTTTTTAAAAAAAAATCCTCATTTCAGCTTTAATAGTGCTTAATCAATACTTAGAATGTGACTTTATATTAAACTTTTGGTTCCGTACATTTCTGATCCTAGGATAGCAGAAAATGTAACACGAGGGCCCATTCAATCCTATGGATAACACTATCTTCTTCATAACTTTTCTCGACTTTTTGTTTTATGGAGTTAATCGGTTTTGCAAGTGAAGCATCCATTTAAAGCATAAGCAGAACTAAAAGAGAATGCGTCTTTGCGTATTACGTCGGTATGTACAATCAGTCTAAAACAGTAATTCCCAACTATTTTTATCTCTTCCTCTTACCTCTACAGGTTGATTGACATCTATCGCTCTTCCCCCCTCTTCTTTCTTGAACAAAAAGAAAAGAAAGAAAACATACCTAGTATAGACGCTATAGAATATCGATATTAATGGAAATATAAGTGTTTAATTTGAAGTAAAATGTATGTAATAATGCAATTTTATCCAACCATTTAAACGAAAAATAACTAAATAAGAAAAGGTATATGTTTACCTTTTTTTTTTTTTTTTTTCAAAAACGTACCTGAGTCTCTGAAGGGAAGTACTTCATTATGGATGATTGACGCACTTTTCAAAAAAAGAAGTACTTTAGGAAATTGTTATACTTTAAAAATGTTATTGGAAGGGGTGACAAGAACATTGACACTTAAAGTTTTAAATTAAAAAAAAATGAAAATTCATCAACTTGGCGATTAACGGTGAAATAATTCCTTAAATTACGACCAAGGTGCAAGCAGGAAGCTTCAGAACTTTAATTTGCTTCTTTTTACATATAATTCCTTTTCTGAACATTTCACAGTAGATTTCGAGTGCACTTTCTTATTTTGATATTCACTTGTCTGGTATAATTACTCGTATTTTGTTTTTAAACACTCGTCACCCCTATCACCCCTCATAACTTCTAGACTAACCTAAAAAGCTAAATTTCCCCTTTGTGGACATTCGCCCCTTCCCCCCTATTGTTCTAGAATAGACATTACAGACCTGGAGGTATTAAGGCTCTCATATTAGCTGAGAAAACACTCACTAAGTTAATATTCTGCTTTTACATATTATGCAATTTATTTTAGCCCATAGATTTTGTCAGATATATTTACATGCATATTTAGAAATCTTTTGTATTGAAATAGGAATTCTTGTAACCCTAAAAACACGTGTTTGTGGATACCCCTCCCCCCTTTTTTTCGTCCTTTTAATTTTTTCCTTTTTTGAACGTTGTTCTACATAATTTTTTTTAGCACAAATATATGCCTTTTTTCTTACCAAACTGTCGTAACGTCTACAGAACTCTACTACGTAAGAACAGTCCCTTGGATTTTAAGCCACCTTTTACAGAAGCAAAAATTATCTGTAGTCTCATAAATATGTAAACACCTTCTCTTCAATGTATGCATGATGATGCATTTGATCCAATATTTGCGTAAAACTTTCATCAGAATATACATTCCTTCCATCCCCTAAACAGGCACTTTCTCTAAATGCTTTTTTCCGCCGTTTCAGGAGAAAAATTTCCTCCAATTACTTGGATGATTTTCTGCGGGGAGAAATTGTTCTTCTAGCTCTCCACATATTTAAATAGACCCATTGAACACAAACACACTCCAGCAAATAATTTCCAGAAATGTATTTCCGGCCAATGTATTAACTTTTCCACCCTTTTATTGTTTTCGTTCGGGGCTTTGTAATCATTCTTTATTCTGTTTCTGTATTTATTTTTCCCCCCTCTTTTTCTTAAGAAGATAAGTAGGGCTTTTGTTTTAAAGAACAATGGTTTAAAGGGTGGAATTTTTATCTACCAGCTTCGCTTTTCAATTTACGTCTCGGGAAAAAAAAAGGATAGATTCATTACGTTGAATTTGATCTGCATATTAAGCGAAAGTGAATGATTTTCACTTTATTTTTGAGGAAACCTTTGCATCTAATGGCTTGAAAGTGGTGTGTATTTGTTTTCTTTTAGGTAAATGAATGGTTTTGCATTATTTTTAAGCTTTTTTACGGCAATTTTCTATTTTATCATAGTTATCGGAGCAGAAATTGGAATGGAATTGAATGGTACTATTATCGAGCTGCAGCATCAGTTGAGTTGCTGAATTGCGTATTTTGTTCCAACTAATTTTAATGTTCGTATTTCTTGTGTACATTCAGACATTTTACTTAATGTTTTTTATTGTGACAGATAGTTTCTGACGTGCCAAATTCAAAAGCACAAGTTAAATAGCGGAAAAATTCTCTACCACGCCAGTTCATTCGTGAAGGGGTAAAACCACAAATAATGCGAACAATTAACAAGTAACTCCTAGCTTTTTGTTATGCAAAATGTAGAAAAACGTTTTACTTCCAAATTGTTGATTTGCTCTAAAGCACATGTCGCTAATTGTCCGTTCAGAAAATTTTGTTCAATTTATTTCGGATATTTTTGAGTTCCAAAAGCGTTCGACTCAATATTGTACAGGCAAATTGTAACTCATTTATAAAGAAAAAAAAAGTCAAACTGAGTATAATAAATCCTTTAACGCACCGATACTTAACCTGGAGAAGAGGCTCCGTCTCTGTTGTAGAGAGCCGTCCTTAGGAGTCAAGTATAAGGCCATGTTGACACAAATACACTTTTAATTGCACGGGCAAAATTCACAAGAACGAAAAAACAAACACATATCAATAAAACAGCTTGATCCTCCACACAACACAGATCTTGATCCTAATCGCGCCAAATTTCACTGCGTAGCATCACTTTCTATTTTTGCCGTTAAAAAATAAAGTAACAATTAAAAATTGACTGTGATTTACCGAGTCTCGTGGGCATATGTAAATATTTTCGACATTACATAAAAGTGGTTTTTTGTTTGCTTTTATTTTATTTATTTATTTTTATTTATTTTATTTTATTTATTTATTTATTTATTTATTTATTCATTTATTTATTTATTTTGAAATCCTTAGTAAAGCTTTTACCTTTATATTTCTGTGAATCTGAATTTTAAGCAATAGTATGCAGAAAATAAAGCCATGAAGCATCAGGTCATTGAAAGTGGATTGAGGTACGCTTTGTCGCAGTCAGAACTCAATATTCAAACACGCGTCAAATACAAACAGATGTTGCCCGCCCATTCATATTGTAAAGGTTAATGTTAGGTGTTACATAACAACCTCATCTTGATACCAGAGAATGTGTATTTAGTTCTTTGATTCCATGCATTCTAACAATAGTGTGTTCGAATTAGTAATAGTATGTTCGAAGTAATAATACTAAGTTTTGTGTTCAAAATTATTTATATTTTAACTTAACAACCTGCTGTTGTTTTAAAGTCTTGTATCATTTGTACTAACAACTTTTGTGGTATGGGGGAGGAAGGGGGAATTACCTTGCATCATTGTTCAAGGAAGAGGAAAGAGAGCCTGAAAGGTTCCGAGAACCATTGCTTAAAACACAGAGATCCGTCCAGTACAGAAATCGAGTTTTATTATGAATCCAATATTTGCTTCACTATCTCTTATTCTTTATCTTTTGAATATAAAAAAAGAAAAAGGATTAACATAGGAAAGGACTTTCCAGGAATAAAATATACGCTCTTCGCTTTCATCAATTGAAAACGTCTTGGTCCTTTTGATATAATTTTCTCACGATCTCACTTTCTTGGAGTCTAAATTCAATAAAATAATTTTCTGTGTCAATCTATGGGAGAAAGCGACGTTTCGCCTTGAAAATTCCCTTTTCAAATATTTCCCAGAGCACTACCCGGTGAGCATTTTCAAGTCGTGTTTCAACAAATTATATTCGTAATAGTTGCATTTTGCCGTTTTAACATACATTAAAAACATTTTTTTTTTCTTCTTGCAAATGTACACTCGCCAATTCGACACAATTAAACTAGAAAAAAAAATTTTTTTTAGTGTTTTTCGATACAACAAAAGACATCTGTAATATAGGTTCGTATGTAGAGGAATCTGGGGCAAAGTGAAATAGTTAATTTAACTAACCATTTTCAAAGTACGCAAACTGGACATTTGTTCAAAAAATTATGGTGCATAATGATGAACAATACATTATGTAATAAAACTTGCAGCGAACCATATTTTTTTGTATTTGGCCTTAATTTTGTACCTCTAAAGAAAGAGGGAAATTTTTAATTTTTCTTCTCGTGGGTCAAAGTGAAATATAAAATATTTTTCCAATAAAATACTTTCTATTGGATCAATAAAAATAATTTTTATCAAATGAATAAGTAAATAAAAGAATAAATGCATAGATGAAAGGAAAATTAAACAAAAAAAAAAATTAATTAATTTACAAGAAAAAAACAAATGAATAAATAAATAAAAAAATAAATTAATGAATGACTAAAAAGGGAAATATTAAATGAACGAATTTAAACGGGATAGCAAATAAATTAATCCGCAAGTGATTTTATTAGGGACTGAAAAAAGTAAATGAAATAAACTATTTCCCTTTGTCCCATTCATTTTACGTCACATGTGCTTGAGTAACTGTGCAAAGCATTTAAAACACAAATAAGCTTATTATCAAACAAATGATTGCTGCAACAAATTCTAGTAGATACATGAAATACACCGCCAGTTCAGTCATTCCAGCCGAGGACTGCAGTTTCGGGCTTATTAGCACTCATCAGCCCGGCATAGGAAGAACTTACTGAAAGTACTAGTAGGTCTAATTATTATTTAAAATGTTACTAACAACAGCTTTATTATTTAGTAGTAGACAATATGTGTTTTACTACTATTTACAGTGTTAGTAGATAGGTGGTGCTAAAAGCAGAGTAAATATTTTACCACTTTACTTTGCCCCAAATTCCCCCTTTTTATGGTCAACAATAGGGTGCTTGTAGTTAAATTACAAAAAAAAAAATATATATTGGTGATATGACTTTTTTGTGTGTAACATAGTTCTTAGAGCATTATGAATGACAGTAACAACTAAATACGTAAAAACAAATAAATAACTAAATAAAACAAAAAATACCTGTGCAACATCAAGAACATTTTGAATTTATGTCGGGGATTGCTAAAATCATTTTGAAATGCTACTCCCTTGTCAGTTTCAACAATCAGTAAGGACTATAACATATCAACATGTATTAAAGCAGTACAGATCAGAATTATTTCTTGTACCATATTGTTCATTTGTATTTAATCAGTACTCTGGAATCTGTTCCAAATAAGAGAAAGGAAAAGACGAGAAAGAGTACAAATAGTATTAGAGTTTGCCTTTGGCGAAGCATTGATTGGTTCTGCTGGGGTCAGGTGCAACGTACACAGCCAATCAAGAGTTGCAATTCAGATAGGCTTGAGCGGAGAGTGGCTATTGCATTTCGTTTGATTCCAAATGACGCTGTTGGAATCGTTTGTACCAATCGATGCTTTGGTGAGTGAAAACATGGAAATACAGTCTGGGTTTTTTATTTACGGTATTTCTTCGAAAAGCTTCGGCTGATTTCTGCATAAAAAATAAAAATCTAGGCTTATTCTTCTTTTGTGCATTAATTTTTGGTTTAAACGTAAAATCTAAATCAGCAATCGCCTAACTCCAGTGATCACTCCTTTCATCAAACCTACACTGTAAAAAAATTCCGAAATGTTACTGAGTATTTCCGTGTAACGTTTCGGGATTTCAATGATTTTATACACTTCCTGGAAAAATTACGTATCATAGTCAAAAGGTTTCCTGAATTACTACAACTTGCACAAATGCAGACTTCTACCTCTAATGAAAAATATTTTTAGCTCCCAGTTTAAAGATTAACTGAGCGTATTCATAAAGTGCATTAGCTTCCGTTCGATCACGGTATGTTCATGCTGTTTAAGCTCCCAAAGGGAGCGAAAAAGTGTGAACTATGTTACTTTGCAAGAATTGCATGTGAGTAAAATTCTCGATACTTTCTCGTAATTCTGGCTTAGCTTTGACTGTGTTTGCAATACTGCGTATGGAACTTTCTTAATAAATCATGAAGACGCGACTGGCTTAAAACAAGATGATTTCTGAACTTTTCAGGAGGCTTCCGGGATATTTTCAGGAAGTTTACTAAATTTTGGCGAAAAACATTCCTGGTTTTTGTAAGGTATTTTACCGGCAGAAATTGGGCAATTCAGCTGCCCATTATTTTCCAGGAACGTTTCTGAATCGTTTTTACAGTGTAGAAGGTCTAGATATCATTCGGAAGTGGGGAAGGAGTAGAGGAGTTACATCACTAACTCCAGTGGATTAACCCTAAACTCCAGTAGATGGCGTTAATTGTTGACTACTTTTTTGTTTCTTCATTCTTCTAAAATCTTAACAGTAAAACAGTTAAGTTACCGGATCCAGAACAGCCTTGTCAAAATAAAGCATTTCCAAGGATTTAAAAAATTTACTGGTGCTTCAACAATGAAATAATACGTCACGCATGCTATGGCGTGAGTTAGAGCCGCTATATAGATAGGCCCCGACGCATCAGCTGAAGTTTAGCCGTTTTGGATCGGATTTTTCATTGTTGCACTGCTTGGGTTACCACAGCAAAGTTTCGGATTTCGCCAAATTTGCAGAAAATAATAATTTATTTTATAAACAATTCACGTGCCGCTAATAATTTCTTACAGTGAACAATCACAAACGCGATAACTCGCCAGAAAAGACAACCACTCAAGCACGCGCTCCGATCAAGAAGGCTAATCTTAAGCTGATGCGTCGGCTCGTATATATATAGGGGCCTTAGCGTGAGTTTAACTGTTGATCACGTCAGCGTTACTCAATCAGTGAGTTGGCTTTTTTACATATAAGGATTAACATCAAAACTTTGATTAAATGTGTTATAAAAATAATACATTTGGTAACTTAGCAGAAAAAAGGGGAAACTTTTTATTTGATCCCTGAAACAGATTGTTTAATACAAAAAAAAAAAAAAAATTGCGAAGAATTGCCAAAAATTACTGTGTTAAGATTACTGCAATGCAAGCATTATTAGGAAATAAATGTAACAACTCTAATACAAAGAAAAATACGTCTGACAATATGATTCCTTCAAAAAAGAGGAAAATCCACGAAGATGCCTTAGTCAATAGAAAGTAGAACAGGAATGGCTGGAGTAATTATAGAAGTAGGATACACGTGACTTGGTAGGGAAGACAAAAGAACCTTAAGATACGGATCACTAATTGTTATTTTGTACCAAGAATTGGATGCGGTTACCATGGGAACGCAGACGGAATCTTGCACGAGATAAATCTATTGGCCTTTTACTTTATTGAGGTAAATGGTTAAGGAAAAATCTGCCGTGGAACCTTTCTTAATGCAGTAGTCAAGTAGTACTAAACAAAAAAGTGGTAAATATAAGAGCTTCTATGGTTCTAATAAAGGTTTTTAATGATTGCACATTTAGAACATTTCTTATGTACAGACTGTATAAAGAAACTTTAAATGTTATATTTTTGTATCTATAGAATTCGCTACAAGATTTATATTCCAGATTCGCTACTCTATCCAAAATGTAAAAATAGTTTGTTTATTTTTTAAGTAAATATTGTATTCCGTCGCATGTGTTAAAAAAGTAGCGCCTACTAAGGAATATATCCTTTGATGATTTTTAATTTTTATGATATTGTTAGAAATTTTGATGATTATTTGATAGGTTTATGTTTTAATGTTCTTCATTCGCAGTCCAAATAAACTATAGGAGGTTCTGTAGTCTCTGGTCAATGGCTGCTGAAAGAAGTAAAACCAAGATATACCTACGTACGTAGGATATGACTTGTCCAATGAGGCATCTGTCATCTTCCTTGTCCGCGCAAAATTAAAATGCTTTGCTGTTTTGGTTATTTATGTTAATAACCGCAAGGTTTCGTAATCAAGGTCTATAGTTTTCAGTTCGTTGTAATCTTATTAATGATGGCCTTTATTCTATCATTTTTGTACATCATTGCCTTACTTTGAGGTTTTACATATTTGCTGGTTTGCCATGATTTGCAACCTTTAACATTACGCCTATGGACTTGGCGATAATATGGAAGGATGTTAATACAATTTCTTTGTTATAACAATTGCCTTTGTTATTACAATTTCACATCCTTTTTGGTGGCTTATTTTCACTCCAAATTTGGTAAAAAATAGTTAAATGTCGCCATGTATCATTTGCGAATATACTTGATGAGGTGAAGCTCAATGTTCAACCACCAGCCTTGCAATTTTCAATAGAAACCGATACATTTTTCAACAATATGCGGCGCAAGTAAGCAACAAATGATATTTTTTCAACTTATTTCAGTCAATTCTTGATAAATATTCGTAGTAAAAATATAACTTTAAATGCATGAAATACACCGCCAGCTCAGTCAATTCCAGCCGAGGACTGCAGTTTCGTGCTCATTAGCACTCATCAGCCCGGCATAGGACTAACTGAGCTGGAGGTGGAAACCTCAATATGGAAGCCAGGTGTGCCAAACAAACTGGTAGCTAACATAGAATTAGCACTGACCAGACGAGTGATCGAAACAATGGTTCGGTTCAACTCGAATATTGCAAGGCAAGGCAGGTATATTCAGTAAGTTACCATCCTATAGCCAGGGCTATGTATTTCTGCCTTAGCCCTGGCTATAGGGCGGTAACTTACGGAATATATCTTTAAATCTCTATTGGACACATCACAACAACCGGATTGGTCGCAAACACATAGCTGAATTTTCGTAATCTTATAAAGCTGAAAGAGCTGCTTATTCTAAGCCAGTGCGTTTCAACCAGTAGTGTACGATCAATTGTCTAGTGGTCCTTTAGCAGCTTGTGAAAATTGATCTAAACCATTTTCATAGTTGTAATATTTATTAAGGAAAAACTTTGGATTCATTTTATTTCAATTAATATAATTATTGTTAAAATATTATTTCTATCGCTTGTGGTCCGCTTTGTATTCGGAAAGGTACCGAGTGGTCCTCAGAAATGTAAAAGTTAGATTCTGTTCTAAACCTGCCTCAATGTAACGTAATTGACAGGTACTTATGATTATCATCAAGACTGGAAGTAGTAGTTGGAAGTAGTAGTAGGTCTCCACTTTCTAGAACTACTTTCGTGTCACATTTAGTACTTCAAATTACTTGTATATGACTTTCACAACACCACCTTTGCTAATTAGTCTGCCATCTCGTTTCGAATTGTTCTAGTCATCTGTTTCGTAATTGAACAAGAAAACGAAATCCATGTCCTTGAACCGCGATCATTTGACACTGGGTTAAGCCGTTTTCCAAGGTGAAACTACTAATTATCCATCGCTTGAAGAAGTGGAAATCGCAGAGAAACGAAAGTGGCAAGAGGTTTATTATACCTGCGAATTTAAGATCCTTTAAGAATGGGGTGGTTTCCTTCAGTCAAAAGAACTACTTTTAGTCATTGAGATGGATAGAATGAGCAAAAAAAAGAAAAAGAAAAATTAATTTTAATTTTGACATCTTGAATTCAAGTTATGTTTTTCGTGTGTATGTAGGCGTGTGGGGGGTATGTGTGTTTGTGTAGGGGGTATGTGTAAGTGTGTGTAGGCATGTGTGTTGGTGTCTGTGTGCTGGCATAAGTGTGTGGGTAGTTGTGTGTATGAATGTGTGTGTGTCGGGTATGTGTATGTGTGTAGACATATGTGTTTTTGTCTGTGTGCAGGCATGAATGTGTGGGTAGTTGTGTGTATGTTTTTGTGTAGGTGTCTGTATGTATGCGTGTGTGTATGTGTTTGTGTATGTGTATATAGGTGTATGTGTTTGTGTGTGTGTAGTTGTGTATGTATGCGCGTGTGTGTAGGATATTGACGATTTCGCTATAGGAGCAGCATCGTGAGGAGCCGGTCGACGGTGATGGTGCGGAGGGTGGCGGTGGGAAAATAAAATGATAGGATGCCAAAAACAGTCAAATGAAAGCAATAAGCAATCGTGATTGCTTAACAAAATAACATGGACCAGGAAAATACTTTCATTTTCCCAACAGTTTTTGTTAATTAATTTTTTTAAATGTCCGATTTTTCAAACAAGGCGTGATCTTGATGACGTCACTAATGATACGCTTTGCCGCATCTTTCTACTACGTTTCCACGTTAATCAAGCAGCGAATTAAATTTGCGCTGTACGCTTGCTATCAACCCTATCGTTACCAATACACGTGAGTAAAGATGCGAATTAAATATTTTGAACTGTGAAAATTGCAACACTAAATAGCTTTTCATCATTTGTGATGTCATCGGCAGAAGGAAGCCTTAAACAATGAAAGCGCTCCGATTTAAGTAATTTTTTTAAAATATTAAACGTAAACAAATTTATCAAAGGATGGTCAGATCCTATGTTTTTAAATATGCTCTTTCAGAAAAAAATACTTTTAAAATTTTGGAAACGACCCCATTATTAATAGTCTTAAACGTCTACGTTCCAACAAATCATTTCCTGTAGAAAAAAATATTTAAAAACGTTGAATGTTGAAGAAAATTGTATTTAACAAATTTAGGGTGGATGTTTGTTTTATTTATTCTCTACTAATAAAGCAGAAGGTTTGTCTGGTTGTCGGGACGTCTGTGACGAGTAAAATGCTAAACCGTTCTGCTGATTTCCATGAAATTTGGCGAAAATTTGTTTGTAGCATAAGGGTGTGCACCTCGAAGTGTTTTTCGAAAATGGGATTTTAGTTTTTCTATTCCACTTTTGCGCTCATTTTTCCAAATAAATTTAATAATATAACGGTGTACATTTCATGTACGTTACATTCCAAGCTTTAAAAGCTCAATCATTTTAAAGCTTGGAATTCTTTGCTTTAGATGAAGCTTGTTTTTAAGCTTGTCAAAATTTCTAAGATTTATTAGTAAATCTGAGTGAAATATTAACTTGTGTCAATATCTATAACCTAAAGGTAAAGCAACCCTATTACCGCAAGTCACATTGGCCAAGAATGAATAATGCTCCTATATGATCATAGAACAATAAAATGTGATGCACCTTCAGATTCAAGGTCCCGTATTTAAACAAGAAGTAACACTAAGTTTGATATTGAAGTGTGATCAATCAACAAATCAATGGTGGTTTCTAGATGCCGTGAAGATTTGATGTCATTATGAACTTGTTTTAGTAGCCATACCGGAAGAAGCGTGTTAAAATATTAACTACACTTAGGAAGTATATCTTTTTTAAATATTAACTACACTTAGGAAGTATATCTTTTTTTGCCAAATTTTTCATGATATCTGCGATTTGGTTAACCTCTTAGTCAGCTGGGTGACGTGGTGGTAAAGCGTAGTTCAGACATCGCCCGCACGTAACGTCCGCTACAATTTTATTTCTCCCTGCAACGGTCGGCGTTGCAGCAAGCTGCATTGTGCAGAACCCATCAACGTGACGAGAAGCTAGATGATGAAGCTTTGATGTCCTTCCAGTTTTGTGTCGCAGTTTAATGATTTCCATAAGATTTTTTCCATTGGTTGAGAACTGTGATGTGCTTTATATGCGTCCGCATTGTATGAATGCTTCTTCCCTTTCAAAAGACGAACGTCTGTCCGCTTAACGTGGCGAACGTGACGTGCGGGCGATGTATGAATCACGCTTAAGGCGTTGGCTTTCTGTTCCTTGGTCATGGTTCTAAACTGCGTTGGCTACTCGATGAATTTTCGAGATGCGAAAGATCATCAGAGCCCATGTCTGATGATTATGCGGTATTAAAAGGCATTCGTTTGGCTTTGAATGTTCTCGAAAAATAAATCCATAGTGCACTCTCGCAATGAAGCGAGCCCAGGTACTCTGGTGGTTAACTGGGAGCTTAAACTGTGTGTCCCATTGACGCCCGTGTATTAATGGTGACACATGAAAGATTGGATGCTATGTCGGGGTATCGCACTAAGTAAAACTGCCTAACCTGAAATTAAAAAGAAAAAAAAAAAAAAAACATATTAATGATACGACAAAATAATATGAACTGCGAATTACTTGGCAAATTCACGCTTGCAGATCCCTTTAAAATGAGGAGTTGGAGTTGTTCAGCGATGAGTTATTGGACGAGTTAAATAGTTGAAGAATCTAATTTACTTGCTAAAATGATTAAAGAAATTGCTATACGTTCCAACCAAAGAAGCAATAAAAAATTATGTTTTTTTAAGAATAGAAATAAGTAGAATCGAACGAATTTGGAGATATTCATTAGATACCCAAGTTTGTCACATCCCGTCAAGGAAAATGACACAAGTCAAAAAAGCAGAACTGGAGAAATTGTCAAAGCTTTACACAATAGTAGTTTCATGTGAGATTGTCCCCAGTATTACAATGCGTTCAAAACCATTATGACATGTTGTTTACTGGTTCGTTTTTGTTGTCTAAATCAATAATGATACTTAAAGTGAGAAAAAGTTTCTTCTAAATTAAGAAATTTTAATGATGTGTCACTGCTGATTATATCACTTTTAGGCCACCCCGCACCATTTATGAAAGCTAACTTTGTGCGTGTTTTGTGACAGAAAAAGGAATCAAAATTAAATCTTTACTAATAATAAAGCTGGAAGTATCTCTGTCTGTCAGGATATCTGTGACGCGCATAGCGCCGAGAGCGTTCGGCAGATTTTCATGAAATTTGGCACAAAGTTAGTTTGGAGCATGGGGGTGTGCACCTCGAAGCGATTTTTCGAAAATTCGATGTGGTTTTTTTTTTATTCCAATTTTCAGAAAAGAACTATCATAAGATGGACAAGTAAATTACGAAATTATCATAACATGGAACCGTAGCATGACCACAAGCCAATTGGCGAGTAAATTCATTATACATAGTAAATATACAGACGAACTAAAATACCTTTTAATTTCCTATTACGGGCAAAGCTGTGCGGGTATCACTAGTTTAAAATAAATAGTTAGTACGTTTTACCAAAATTTTGAGTTGTCACTTTCCATACCGGGATACGATGTGTTTTAAGGTAGAACTTATTCGAATGAAAACTCATTTGAACGCAATTTTATTATACAAGATATCTATTCAACAGATATATCATTCAATAAATTAATTTAAAATTTCTATGATTATTAAATCCAGCACAATACGATATTAATTTTCAAGGAATTGTTTTCATGGCAGTTTACGCGCTAGGTTACTTCAATTGTGCAGCAATTATCCCAATCGCTCACAATTCACTTCTCTAGCTTCCGAAAATTTACATTTAATTTCCATTTTTAATGACTCGACGCGTTTATGAAGTTATAAAAGCAATTATTCAAACACATTATGCTTAAATTCTTTATTTGAATCAATTATGTTATCTTTCAACCGTTAAGACATATTAATATTCCGTTAGGCTTAGTGCATTTTAGCACTAAGCATTTGTTTTTAAATGCATTTGTGTATTGGAACTCTTTAAGATGATCATTAGAACTAGGATATCATTTAAGCTTGTCTGTTGCAGTCAGCAATATTTAACAGCAATAATAAATTAAACTAATAAATGTATAATTATCTAAAACGTTAAACATCGTGAGTCATTGAATATTTTATTTTATCATTTTCTTTCTCATAACTCGGATGAAAAAATTTTTTTTCGTATTTTAGCATACTCCGCATGAAATAAGTATGAGACGTAGTTGGTTAAAAATAACTATTTAATTAATAAATATTCCATTAATTGTTGCAAGCTAAGAGCTATTTTTTCAATTAATCAAATTTTCTGTTCAATCAGCAAACAATAACATTATTAGACATTTTGTTAGTATTTCTTTAGATGAACTTCTAATTAGCAAACCACTGTTCTCTAATATTAGAAATATCTAACATTCCCTTTTTTATCGCTAGGACACCAGTTTTACTGCGTCTCGGTACGATTGCTAGTTTAGCATCTCTATCTCTTTAACTAGAAACAGTTTTATTACGTCATTCATTCTTGGAGCTATTTTTGGTTCAGAAAAAAACCGGCAGAGCATTTCTAACTTAGTGAATGAATCATTCATTTCATAAAACGCCTTACAAAGATACCAAATATTCCTAATCCTTGGTCCATTTTAAGACCTTTATTTAAAAAAATAGTCATTAACTTTCTTAAATACAGTACCTAAATAACCTTTTTTACTTCCTTAACGGATCTTATGAGATACGTCTGTACGGAAAACCATATAGTGCAAGGTTTCTCCAACAACTTGAGATTATTTTTAGAACATGGGTGCAGTAAAACCTGTAAAGTTGACTACCTTTGTAAGTTGACCACCTGTCTATGTTGACCGCTTTTGTCAGGAACAGAATTAGTCCTAATTTGTATAATGAAGGAAATCCTCTGTAACTTGACCACCTTTCTGTCTTGACAACTAATGTACCCCAAATTTCGTTTGGAGTATTGTAAAAAACTCTTTGTAAATTGACCACTTGGTTTGTTTTTTAAAACTTAATTTAGAAAATTATTTTATTATTATTTTTTTATAGCTTTCCAAGAATATATTTGATACCAGACCAGTATTTTACCAACTAAATAAAACAACAGCAGAACTAAACCTCCTTATAAGTTTAACCGACATTGGAAAACTACTAAGAACCCTTTTATTCTCCAAATTTGTTTTTCTTTTGTTGTTCTATTTGAAATTACCTTTTGTACTCTTTGTTCAATGAAACCATGTGTCAGTAGAAATGTACAAAGTATTTTTTTCCAGTTGGAATATTTTGTGGCAACACTGGAATTGTGCTAGAGTAAAAGTTACTTGCATTGCAGTATTTCTGGTGCAAGGGATTAAGAAATAGGACATTTTCATTTTCAACTGCCTTTTAGAACTATGAGAGTCCAGCTTGTTGCTCTTTGTGTTATAGTTTTACATAAAATGGCTTCAAAAAGAAAGTTAGTTGAACTTGAGATTGGTAAAAAGTATGAAATATTAAAATGAATTGAAAAGGGAGAGATCCAGAGAAGCTGACACATATGGAATTTCCAAAACTAGTGTCTAATAAGTGCGCCAAACTTCAATAAGAAGTTGTTTTGTTGAAAAGTAAATCATCATGGTTATAAATGTATTAAATGTATATGAGAAAAAAAATAAGCGAAATATTTGTTATTTTTGATTAGCTATGAATTTTTAGGAACTATTAATACCAAATAACTTTTTATAAACAATGATTTATTATTATTATTTTTTAATCAATTTAATGAAATTTTAAATTTACATGACACATTATACATCATTCTGAAAAAACAACCTTTAAAAATATTTGAATAGCATTTTAAATTATTGTTTCAAAATAATGTTAAACAAAGAATGGAAAGAGTAAGTGCCAATTAGTCAAAAAATGAATACATGGTGCACGAAATGACAAAAAAAAATTATTACCCCCTTTATAAGTTGACCACCTGTCTAAGTTGACCATCAAAGTACGGTCAACTTACACAGGTTTCACTGTACCACACACTTTAAAATTGGCGTAATATTACACTAACTACTAATGGTAACCTTACACTTTTTTTAGCAGTGTGAAAGAGTCAAAATAGCATTTTTCATCAATATTACGCACTAACAAGCAAGAATATACTTTTCGACTTAGTTTAAACAAATTCTTCCCTACTCAACATCTAAATTTTCTTTAAAGAAAGCCTAAGTCTGCAGGGAGATGGTTCCTCGGAGAACCACGCGAGGGGGGGGGGATGTCTGGGAATAAAAGCATTAGTAGGCTTACTAAAACATTTTTTGTAAGCCTTGGTATTTAAAGAGTTTATTGAGAAGATTAGTAGCAGAGCATGTTATGTAACAAACTATTACGGATAGTTGGTGGTGAACTTAAATAAAATAGCGATGTTTATTTTTAGATCCTCCCCTGTTACTGATTCAATGCAATTTGCAGCATTTTGAACAAAACCATCCAAGAATGAGAGCAACGGGCCTTAAAAATAGGATTTTACGGATATTTGTTATCGAATGAAAACCTGTTGCCACTTACCCCGGCGTGTTTTAATTTGCCTCCGAGGGGTAATTAGAACATTCATTTTCTTTTCTATGAGGCTGACGTACAAACATCACTGTCATACGCGCAATCAGTCTCGAGGCATAAAAAATGTTGTAGCAAACGCACTGTAAAAAAAAACCCGAAACCTCACTGTTTATTTTCCGGTAACGTTTAGAGAATTTCTAGGGTTTACACTAGTTTGCTGTGAAAAATAAGTTTTTTTTCAAAAGAGTTTCCTGAATTGAAACTAGTTCTATGAATGTCGATTTTGTACAAAGGGCGCAACAAAGGGCGAAATGCAGTCTCCCGATATAGCAAATATGAAAGAATCGCTTGCAGTTCCGTCTTAGCTTCGGCCAGATTTGCGTTACGAACTTTCCTGGAAAAGCACAAAGGTGCCAAGTATACACATATAAGTTTGACTGAAGTTCCCGAGTTAGTTCAGAAACATGACCGACTTCCATTTGGAAAGTATTCTGATTTTTTTCAGAAAGGTTCCAATTTAATTTCAGTAAATTTACTAACTTTTAGCTCAAAACTTTCCTGTTTTTTTACAAGATGTGTTGCCGGCAGAAGTTGGACACAAATTCTTATGAAATGCGTTTGCCGTGTGGTACTCTATCTGCAGCTTATAGGTTACTTGTTGCACGCTGAATCCTCTAAATGTAAACTGAAGTCATCAAAAATGAATAACCATGAAAATTAAGTTATTCCTTATATTTATGCAAAATACATAAAACATTATAATTTGCTTACTATCCTAATCTTCTAAAGAAATAGAAAGAAGGACAAGCATAGTTATTTAAGATCAGTTTGTGTTTGGTAAATAAAGGAACCTAAATTTTACCTCAAAAATAGCATAGAAGGTTAACTTCATAACTGAAAAGTTTACAGTAACTTTCCAAATGACAAGTACGAAAACTTATTGAAACGAGTCACTTCTGGTTTAAAGATCTTCTGAATAGGAAAATGCAAGATAAATACTTCACGCAGACACAGCGTATTCTTTATAAATGATAAATTGCTAATGGAAAGTTTTCGTCAGATTTCGCTAAATTTGGCGTAACCTAGAATAATATTTGGTGCTCAAAAATTAACCTTGGGTGGTTTTCCTTATGCAAATACACAGTTTACGTCGGATCTTTTATAACTTTGGCAAAAAGGTTTACGCCTATTTATAACAGTTACTGAGTTTTTGGAAAATCAATGATGTCGAAATTCAAATTTTGAAATATAAAATAGCTTTTTTTCTACACGTTGACAGCACATTTTACACGAATATTTATTCTTTTACGTGGCTGGTAGTTGAACATACGTTATTTAACATGACTTTTATTTTTGAGGTAGACCATGCAACGCCGGGGCGGGGCAGCGAACTAGTATTTTCAAAAACTCACTTAAAAATTGGCATTTACCTTTGTTGACCCTAAATCAGCGTTAGATATTTCGTTTTTCTCGCTTCACCTTCATCCAGTAAAATTTTTAGCGTCATAAACATAAAGTTTTCAATAAATTTTGTAACCCTTAACTGATAATGTTGAGTCTTCGTTCTGTACAATTCTCTTTCGTGTGTTAGAAAAGCTTGTCTCATCACTAAAAACGGATTTTTTTATAGTGATATCGATAATGAAAAAAAGTTTTTGAACTGTAAACCCATGTTTATTATTCCAAAATTTTGTTGATTTATATAAAAACGAGCTAATGTGTACAACACACGATTTCCTTTTATGCTAATTTAATAATAATGATGCCTTAAAGCAAGCAAAGAAAGACTTTGAATCTTTTCATCCCAAGTTTGTTGCGACCTCAAACGCTTTATACTGATTAATTTTCCTAATATTGGCGAATTTTATGTGATTCAATGGTTAACTCTCTAAATATTGGCAATAGTGGCCAAAATGAAACCAAATGATGTGTTACCACGTTGGCGACAAAATTTGGCGACCAAAAGCTTGTCGATATATCGCTAAATGCTTTGACAATGTATAACACCACTTCAGATCGCATTGACATTAGCAATGATTTTCCTTATAAAACGTAAAAGAGACCCCCTTTGGAACATCCGAATGCAACCAAAAGGGAAGGTACACAACTAAACTTCACTAGAAGTCTACGTGCCAAATTTTAACTTTCTGGAACATACCGTTTATGAGTTATGCAAGATACATACGCACATAAACACATCCGTACGTACGTACGTACGGACGTCACGAGAAAACTCGTTGTAATTAACTCGGGGGGGGGGTGTCAAAATGGATATTTCAGGTGTCTAAACGTTCTTAAACATATATCCGCGTGTGGAAAGTTTGAAAAAAAAAATCAATATTCTTGCGGGGGCGAGCAAAATGGAAATTAAGGCCGATTTCTTGGGGAAAAGTTTTTTGCGAATACTTATACTTCCTTTACTATGTAAAAGGAAGTAAAAAAGGTGCTTTTTGATCGTTAGTTGAGATCTTACTCTTATTTGACTTCTTAATCAAATTGAAATTAGTATCCGTCTCTTTGTTCCATATGCAACATTATATATTTTTAAAAAATAGCGTCTCAAAAAACATGTTTGAAGTACTGTTGATCATTCGCATGATACTCGTATTTGATTTATCTTTTGTAATTCCAAAACTTCATAAAGATTACATTTAACTATAGCACGGTATCTATTCCATATACTAATATAAATAGCTTTGTGTAAAATTCAATGTGTATCGATGGCAATCCAATTAAAGATTCCGAGTTTCGATAAAATTTACTTTTCGAACGATCTCGAACAAACAAGTCTGCGCTAGAAAGTTACTTAAGAGAAAACGAGAGCTCACTGCGAAGTAATTACTAGTTAACGGAAAACGGAGAACCGCGGTTGAAAGAAGAGTCATCGAAGTGGGGGAGCTGCTAATTGGCGATCATTTTGGCGGGAGGGTGAGTAGAAAGAGCAGTCGGGGGTCAATAGCGCGAGGCAGACGTGCCGATGTACGATTTTGGCAAAGTCGCCTATTTAGGAAGCATCAGTGAATTATATTTATATGGCTTTTCAGGTATTTGAGAGCACATATTCTAAGGGGACGGTTTATTTCAGGTATTGAGAATGTGTTATAATAGTGTTGGGGTAAAATTTAATGATTCAGTTAAAATGGAAAGTTTGTAAGGCAGGTATTCATGAAAACAAATGGAAGAATAAGATATTACAAAAAAAAAGGGGTTCCACCCTGATATGTTAGAATCTCTAAAAATGCAATATGGCTAAAGCGAAGAATCGAAAAAAAAATATTCTTAATTTTTAAATTTGAATGATGTTTCAGATACACTTCAGGTATTTGAGAGGACAAATTCTAAAGCAATGATTCCCAACCTGTGGTACGCAAACATCTTTCATGTGGTCTACGATGAGCCAGTAAAAAAATGATTTTGGTGGTTTTATAGCTGTGATTAAATTTATTTAAAGAACCTTTTGGATCCATCTTATTTGTTCATTTATATTATTGTTGTAAAATGTTTATTTCCGTCTTACGAGGTATGCTTTGGATTCGGAAGGGTCCTTAGCAGGGGCGCCGACTTGTAAAAATCATTGGGGGGGGCTGACCCAGTCATCACCGGGGGTTTAGGGGATTATGTAATCCCATGGAGGGTCCCCCCCCCAAATAAAGGTCGATTGTTGTGCCTTGAAAATGCCAATTTACATATTTTCTGGTGTGTATAATTTAAAAAACAAACAGTATGTGGCATGGCGTTTTCAAAGTAAAACAATCCAAAAATTGGTATACAAATTTTTCTGGTTCAACTAGATCATGTCACTTGTCTTAGTAAGAGACATTTTTTTTTTGTTCTATTTTATGGGGAGTCATGCAGTGCCGTAGCTAGGCATGGAAAAGGTAGGGCGCTTGACTTGCATTGAAGGGCACTGCCAGAGACGCCGACTTAAAAAATATCGGGGGAAAGGGGGCATGCCGCAGGAAATTTTCTAAATTTGAGATGAAAAATAGTGAGTTTTAAAGTTTTTTTAAAATCATATACTCAACATTAGAACCTCGAAAACTCGACAAGCCCGACACATATTTTTTGACTTCGAAAAACGGAAGAAATAAATACAAACACACACAGTATTTTTGTAAAAAGGAAATTTAATTTACGCATGCTTTTTAAGACCAGTTGTTTTTACATTAGTGATATCGGCTAACACATTCAAGTGTAAACGAAGTCTCTCAATGTCTAGGTCATTTTTGAAAAACTCAATTGATTTTTCAAAATGTTCTCTTCTCATTCACCTCTGTTTAATAAAAGCAAGCACTCTTGTTCAACTGCAATAACCTGTGTGCGTCCAGTTGATGTAAATCGCCCAATAATGCAAAATTGCACCATTTTACAAACCTCAATGTATATTGTCTTGTAGTACAGTCAACTCCCGTCTTACGCGAGGGATGCATTCCAAGACCTCTCGCGTAGGTCGAATTTTCGCGTTGTGGAAAAGGGTATGTGTAAAATTTTTTATAAACGTACCCAATTATTTTAGACACTTGTAAACACCCCCTCAAACTGTTAAAAACCATCTCTTAACTAACTGTACATTACTATCTCTTACATAAAGAACTGAATGTTTACTTGTATTTAAAAAAAACGTTTCATTCAACATAAAATACTGCTACGATGTTCAAAATCAATGATTAATGGGAAAGAAAGAAAAAATAAACCGGTATGCGGTAGACACAGTATATAGTAAGAAAAGCAAATGCATCTTTAGTTGTACTGTACAATCGATCAATTAATGATATTCGTACACAATACATGAGCAGTTTCCATTTTCATAAATTTTTGCAAGACACTACTCGGTGAATTTTTACGGATTTCCTTTTCTTGACTTGTAATTGTATCTACGGAAGAATCACTCATACCTAATTCTCGTGCTACCTTCAACGCATTTTTTAGTTGACCATCAGCTTTTCAAGAAGCTCTAGCTTTTCTTTAATTGTCATGAAACTTTCTCTTTTTATCTTCGCAAACTTTAGATGAAACAGCGCTCTTAGGTGTCATTATATTTCATTAACTTTCGCATTTAAAATGAAAAGGGAACTTCTACTCTCAGCGATGCTAAAAGGATAAAGATCCATTCATGAAAAAAAAATTTTTAGTAACCAATAACAAAGCTGATACGAACAAACCACGATTCCCTTCCGAGAATTTTCGTTTTGCGGTGAGGAATTCGCGTTAGGTCTGAATACTGGAGAAAAAATCGTGTTATAGCTATTTCGCATAAGTAGCGCGAGTCAAATGTTTTCCTTTGGAATTTTGAAAGTGTGCGGTAAGCTGCCTTCATTGTTTTCATACTTCTATGGTACACGTCGGTTCCGAGGAAGGAAGGATCATCATTTTGTGAAGGTTTTCTTTTAAACACGATTCCCAAAAGTATTCAAAACTATCACGCCTCCCATTTTATATACAAATCAAACCCTCATATATATTTTTCCAGATCAGCAACACTTGGGTGAGTGCGCCGCAGCGCTGCCCACCGGCAACAGACTTGACCCGTAAGTTGATGAACTGGAACAAATTTTTACAGTACTCGCAGCACTGTAACACTATCATCATTCGCACCACTCGTTTTCAGTTAACCTGCTTACACAACCGTAATAATTATTTGTTTTAACTCATTACTGAATATATTTTACAAGGTAAACTATCTTCAAACAAGGAAAATAAAAGATAAATTTATGAGTTTAGAAAGCATAATGTAATTTATAATTTTCTTGATTTATTGGGGGGGGGGCTCTGTCCCCTCAAAAATATTTTTGAGGGGGCTCGGGCCCCCTCAAGCCCCATGGAGTCGGCGCCACTGGTCCTTAGTAATGAAAAATTCGAGAACCACTGTTCTAAAAGGATGGTTTATGATACATTAAAGTTAATGCTACTATACATAGTTCACAGACAAATTATAAATATAAAGGAAAAGCAAGAAATGATGATAAATGTTGAAAACGAAATCGCAACTCAAATCATCTTCATGTGATTTTTTTCCTTGTTCGAGTTTAAACATGATTATTTGCAATTATAAGAGGACGGCGTACTGTGCGCTTTCTTTCTGTTCAATTGAATACCTCCGACGGTTTTTCAAATTTCCTTGACAGACAAGATAGTGCAAAGAAAAAACTGCATCACAAAAACTGAAAGTTTCTCACTAGTGGGAAGCGAACCAATGATCTCCTATTCCGCAAAAAGGCAAGCACGGCCAGTCGGTCTCGAAATAGGCTTTACCTATTCCGCTAGCTTTATAATACGTAGAAATGTTTTTTTTTTTTTTTTTTTTCATTATTGTAATAATACATTTACCTTTAACTTTTTCTGAAAATGATTTTTCTCTATTTTCCTGCTTCCTAATTTTTAGTACTAATCCGACTTATGATGCTATTAATAATTTATTAATACTTATCCATGCCTATGCATTTTGTAAATATTCATTTCTGCTGTGTATGTTTTTAAGACGTTGCTTAAAGCTACTAATAACTGCTTTTTATTCTGCTCTAAATGAATTTAGGCGCTGAAAATTATATCGATTTGTCTTTCTGCTAATTCACGTTTGCTAATTCATACTATTGCTATTCATAAATGCTAATTTATGTTTTGTTAATAATTTCGAACATTAAAAACACTTTCATTCTTTCATTTTGTTTCTTGCATTTATCTTTCATTTTATGCTGTTTTGGTGAGATTTTTTACTTTCTTTTACAAAAAAGGAAGTATTATATTCGCGAAAAAAATTTCACTCAAAAATCGGCCTTAATTTCCGCTTTTCTCACTCCCAAATGAATGTTGAGTTTTTTTCGACCCGAACACACGTGGATATATACCTAGGAACGTACGGACACTCGAAATATCCATTTTGACGATCCCCGAGTTAATTACAACGAGTTTTCTCGTGACGTCCGTATGTATGTGTGTATGTACGTATGTGCATATGTATCTCGCATAGCTCTAAAATGGTATGTCCTAGAAAGTTAAAATTTTGTACGTAGACTCCTACTGGGGTCTAGTAGTGCACCATTCCTTTTGATTGCATTCGGATGTTTCTAAGGGGGTCTTTTACACCTTTTTGGTGGGAAATCATTGTTAATTTCAATGCCAACTCAAGTGGTGTTGTAATTTTTCAAACACTTGGCGATATATCGCCAGACTTTCTGCCGCCAAGATTTGTCGCTAACTTGGCGAAAAATTTGGCTTTTTTTTAATTTTTAAATCTGGTTTTAATTCGGACAATGGCGATACCTAAAGAGTTAACCCAGAAACTAGGGGCGAAAATATTTAGTCTTACCTTGCTTACACCAAGGCGCTATTATCATTAAATTGGCGTAAAAGGAAGTCATGTGATGCACACATCAGCTCGTTTTTGTTCTGAATGCAGTTTCATACAATCCATAGCTAACTTGAACCTTATGCCGCTTTTACGCATGATAACAATGATTGAATGAATTTTAATTACGTACTTGGCTTTTTTTGTGGTCATTTCTCTTGCTTCTTGTTCATATTGTTTCTTGTTCAAATCTAAGCTACACATGGATTTTCCTACGACTTTGTCCGTCAGCATTCATGTAAAAGTCAATTCATCTAAACCTTGCATGGTCTATCACGAAAATAAAATTTACGTCGTGTGACTCATGTTTCACCATCAGGTTAAAAAAAAAAAAAAAAAAAAAATGTTGTACAAGTTCCCTTTCAACCTGTAGAAACGAGCGCTTTCATAACTCAAAATTTAAATTTACCTCTCTTCGGATTTTTTTTAATCTCAAAAAATTAGTCATTGTTATTAATAGAAAGCAGTCATTGTTATTAATAGAATGCAGTCGTTGCTATTAACAGACGTAAACATCTCATTTCACGGATTTTCTAGCGAAAGCTCCCTAGGGTTCGCCACCCCCATTCGAACGAAAATACGTTTGTGTGAGTTCCTGAGCATCAAAGGACCTCTGTGCTAAAATTGGCAACGATCCGACGTAAACTGCAGATTTGTAGAAACATACATACACGAATGAACCTACATTTTATTTATGTAAAGGTTGTAACTAATCATGAATTTAATTTCTGTGTAGTACTTGGCATTTTTTTCTGTTCAGTAAGCGAAGTTTCCTTGAATTCCTTACATTGTTTATCTTTTTTCTATTTACATTTAGGTTTTTTCTCCCTCGTAGACACTATGATTTTAGTATAATTTTACCACTTATCAGTAGTAACTTAACAATGCTTATTTTCCCTAACTGTACCTATAATACTATGTATGATTGTAATTATTTTTGGGTTAACCATTCCGTATAATCTTACACATATATTCATGAAATCAATTTCAACATTAATTTGTGTGAGCACAGACTCAACTCCTAAACCCATCTTCAGAGCATAACTCTGCTATTAACGCAACAATAGACGTGACTTGGCATGTAATCAACAACCTGTTTATGCAGTGGGGTATGCTTCTGTTCGATAGCGTACTGAATCATACGAGAGATCAACATCGTGCAGGGTTGTTGAGGTGCTACATGGTTGCTTTCTATTAAGGATTTCGAGTACATTGAGAGAGACATGTAGTAATTGGTGGCAGAAATATGCTATGTACAGTGATAATCATGGTAACTTAAGACAGCGAGCAATAATTTCAAAGGAGTGAATTGAAATTTTCTTTACAAAAATTAAGAAGTTATAATTATTGGTGTTGTTAACTTTTAAATGGTTAAAAAAAATACATTTACATATATATTTAAATTCCTGTAAATTCGCTCAGTCAGTTTATTTTCAGTTTATCAAAGCATACTAAACAAGATAGAAGTTTTAAAGGTTAATTTGAAATGCTCTAAAAATCATGCAAAAAGGTGATAATTTGCTTTAGTTGTAACGTGGAAACTTACAAAATTTATTTTTTAGGTATTAATACAGGGTGGCGCCTGGGAACTTCTTTTTTTGAAAATGAAATAAAAATATTTACTTACCTGTATAAAAAGTCCTACATTGTTCTCCAACTACACCTATTATGTTCTACATTGTTTTGAAAAGAATATCTTTTAAGTGTTGCCCTAAATTGTCAATATTCTGATTCAGTCGAATTTGGAAGTTTTGGTTAATTCTTTGGAGCATGTCGACCTGTATATTGGCAGTTTCGGCTCAAGGTGTGGTTCTTTGAGGTCCTCCAGGGTTCGTGGACGATCAGTATAAACCTGTGACTTCAGATAACTCCATAGGAAATAGTTACAGGGGACTAAATTAGGCGAGCGTGCAGGCCAGTTTAAGTCCCCATTCCAATCGAGCGGCTGTTCGAAAAATACACCTCCACAGTTTAAATGGATGACAATTGAAAAAAATGATTTAACAAAACCTCCCAGTCAGATCTTTCCGTTGAGCCTATCACCACCACTCTGTGATGCTCCACAATATGTGAACGCCAAATTCAAAAAAAGAAGGTCCCGTGCCCCACCCTGTATAATCAATATAGTATGGATATTCAGCCAATAACTTCAATTAAGAGTATGTGTATAATAATAAGACATAAAATTTAAAAGAAACATATAGCAGGGTCAAAATTTTGGAAACTTTATGAAAAAAATCAATTTTAGTGGTTTGATGTCTAATAACACCACATTGTTTGTACTAATACAGTAAAATTGCATACAATTGGAAAGGTAATTTAATCAGGATTGTAAATCAATACTATATAAGAGTGGTTTTTTTAACAAAACAGCTTTTAAAAAAATATATATGATACTAGAAAAAATGAGGTATACAAAAAGTTCTTGCATCCTAGCAGGGGCGAATGCAGGATATGGTTTTCGAAGCAGCTAGGTTTATAAAAATCTTCTATATAGTCTAAGCGTCTCGAACTTTTATTTAAGTGAGTAAAGGCATTTTCTTTTATCAAGACTCACGAGGTCAAAAATTGGGAGGAGGCCTTTTAGCAGACAATCATTTTTTTTTTCAAACGAATATAAAGCGAGAGAGAGAGAGAGAGAGAGGTCAATTTTTTACTTGGGGAAGATGGTTTCATTATTAGCATATGAGTAACCAAATTAAGAGAATTGTATTACATAAGCAGAGAAAGATAATTAGCAAAAGGAATGTGCTCTCGTATTTCTGACATTCACGAAGATCCTCCCCCAGAAAGTGTTGGAAATTGTAGTTCTAAAATTTCAGTTTACACGATACTGGTGACGCTCAGAGGAGGAGTGGCTCAAGTACGTTTATGAACTGTTCAAACTCGGAGACTCTAAAATGTATTGAAATTGAAGTACTGAAAATGAAGTTCTATGGGATTTTTAGTGATAGGGGAGGGGGAGGGTCAGGGATGCTCTCTTATTTTTCACAAATAAAAATATGTCCTAAATTAGCTCAGGTGTAGACCATCTTTGTTATAATTAAGAAAAGATAAGAGTTTTGACCTACCTCTTTACCCAGAAAACTTTCAAGTTTGAGATTCTAAAAACCCATGTCTAGCCATCTTTGCATGCGTTTCGAAAAAAGTTTGGATTTAGAGTCGCTCCCCCATAGCTTTTTTTAGAATTGGAGTTACAAAAGCGATTTTTTAGACGAGCTTTAATGATGGGGGGGGGGGGGACTCCCAAACATATTTTTCAAAAATATTCTCTGAAAAACAGAATAGTAGGTTTTGTTTGTTTGTTTTTTTTTTTTTTTTTGATGACAAGGATACAATTTTGGAGACCCTAACCCGGAATTTTTGGAAATTTAACTCCTAAAAACAAAGGTGTGTACAATCTTTAATTATGTGAAGGGAGATGGGCAGTTGGTGCTCCTCTAAAATTGTTTTCGAAATTAAAAATCCCCAAAATCCATTTCTTGGGCATTTTTTATGAAGTTAGGGAACGCGGGATGAGGTTCAAAGCTATTCCTCCGGAATATTTCCTTCCACACCAAATTAATTGCTTGCGTACAATTACAGACATCAGAAATGAAAACCATTTATATGGGTTAATTCCATTCAAGACCTCGAGGCGAATTAACCGCACAAACACCATGACGTTGAGGAAATAGTCCTCACTTAACCCCATGCATGTCAAATCCAACTGCCAACTCCCCGCTTCTGCTTAAAGCAGGGGCTTCTTGTCAAGGCTGGGGCGTAACCCCGTCTTGCGAGAGGACTTGAGCCCTGAGAATGACAAGACCCTGCCAGATAATTCCGGAGGATATTGTTGGCGTAATGTACGGTCGTCCTAATGGGAAGGGCAGCTTAATAAGTCCAGGAAGTTCAATGTCTGGAATTTACTTCAAATAGCTCCGTGGTGGGCGATAATTTACATCGTAGTTAGCGAATGCATCACGTTTGTACAAAAAAATGGACACCACAAATATCTAATGTACTTTTTTGGTAGATTGAGTGAAATTTTTAACATCTGTTGATACATTATTTTCATTGGTAACTTGTTTTTTGTTTATTTCCTAAGGCATATTTCCAAAATGGAGGAAACCGTAAAACTGATAGTATATTTCTTGACACCTTACTGTTAACACAATATTTTTTGCCCTATTTATGGCAGTATACTGGTAATACTAGTGCTAATAAAGGTTTTAAATTTATCAACTAATTACTGCGCTGTATAGTGCACTCGTTTTCCGAATCACGTTTTGAGATTTTATTTTATTTATTCAAGGAAAGAATCGAAGTTTATTTAAATTAAATTTCAATAAATCGAAGTGCCAAGGTATCCTCTAAAGCCTTCGAGTTATTGGAAACTCAAATTATCAGAAGTTCTTAAAGCTTTATCAAGTGTTAGGGATCCAATGAATATTTTGAGATAGTCATCGCAATTTGACTGTATCAAAAAAGTAAGTATAAACAAGGAAGAATAGTCTGGAAAAAGTAAGTACACCATTAAGAGTAAATACAATACTCAAAATATGAGAACAAAATAAAAAGTGACTGATCAAACCATTTAACAGACGCTCAAAGTAAAAAAAACAAAAAGTTAATAGATATTAGTAAAAAGTTTAATTCAAAACTTAACGAATCGAGATTTTCGTGCAAAAAATCAATTTGTTTAACTAGCTATTTTATTTTTAAAAAGACAAAGTCACACAAAAAAGTTTAAAAAAGAAAATATTTGTAAAAAATTTAGAAACGTTTGTGCAAGCTACAACGAATTCACTCTCTTGAAGAGCTAACCAAAATTTGCTTCTAAGAAAATACGTCTTTTAGTTCATGATTGGTATTTGCTTCACATTTTTCCATAGGAATTAAAGCTAAATTATTTTCATCTTCTGAAAGTTAAACAAAATACTAATCGAATCCAAAAATTAATCATTTAAATAGGTAATCAGTCGAGCAAAAATTTTTTTGATTGACTTTGCTGCATATTCAAATACTATTAATAAAGGTAAAACAGATATGATTAATCAACATGCGAACATATTTTATTAATTGTCCATACTTATTTGATTACCTAATTTACTTTAATCTCTTTTTTCCCTATTTTTTCAAAAGAATTCATGATATACAGAGTCTTTGTTTTTACTTTATGAGATAGATAGGTTAAAAAAAAGCACTTACAATGTAGCAATGGAAACAGTATTTGCACGAACTTTTATGCAGAAAATAAACTATCAGTAGACCCCTTGTTTTGGCTGCCTCATAGACTTTGGTTACAAAACAAACTTCGAATGATAATCCTGCATTTCTGGCAATATCAGTAAAGCCCAAAAAACATCAGTGCCTTGTTTTTGGCGACAATAATTTAGAGGCAATCGAAAAACTGTCCAATAAGACCCAGATATTGCAATTTTCTATAATTTAATTCTGCTACATTTTAACTGGCACCACAAAAATGTAAACTTAAATTGCTAAATAATAATATTTAACACAAGTAGTAGAAAACTAAACGTAACAAGTGTAATCATATTCGAATTCTCAAAGTCCTTAGGTCCATTAATCTTATCCTCTAAAGTATCGACATTAGTTACAAATTAAACGAAATGCATTAGGCACTGAACGGATCATTAGTTTATTTATCTAATGACTCCAGTTGCTTCTAAAAGCATTAAAAGTAAACTACTACATACATTAAGTGCAATAAAGGTTTTTGGGCACATTTCTGTAAAAATGTACTATGTAAGCTATGTTTAGATATTTATTTTTTTATTTTTCTTTATTCAGTAGAACATATTTCTTGTTTGTAAAATATTTTTTTCCAAAAATAAAAGGTCAGCTCTATAATTAACTAAAAATATCACGCTGATGAATGAACTGAATTATTCTTAATTATTTAAGAGAATACTAGATACAATAAATATACCAAATGTTTTTTTTTATTCTTAAGTGTGACACACAAGTAAACACGCACATATATGAGCAAAAATGTATGCTGTTTTAGGAAGGTAAACGGCAGTATCTGCAGAAAAGAGTCTTCGAGATATTTGAGAAGAAACAAGTATTAGATTCAATGCTAATAATAGGGAAATGTTGGAATTATAAGTTTTTTTCGTGTATTTTTTTAGCGGAAACCAGTTAATCAAGCTTGTACAATAAAGCTAAAGTGCAATAGATGACAAAAGTGCAAAGAGGGAAAACAATGAGTCATGAAAAAATTGCTGCCCTTTACCTTTCCACGGCCGTGTGTATGAATGCATGTATGCGTAAGGTTTGACTAAAGAAACACAGCATTTGTTTCTTATTTTTAGTCCTGATACTGCGGAAAGGTTAAAAAATATGTGAGTTAAAAATAAAGAAAATCAGTTTTTATCTTCTGGTTGCTCATTAGCTCTAAAATTTGACTTGATTTATGAAAAATAATATTTTTAATATATTTGTTATTATTTTTAATTTAACCTCTTTTCCCATGCAGTAGAATAAATATTTGTATTACACAGAGAAGGAAAAATAACTTTTTGCTTTGGTTGCCCAGAGTTTTAGAACTGATTTTAGCTACATATAGCGCGCTGTACCAATATATGAAACTAGTTTTTCTCTATGAGCTCTCATTTTTTAGATCATTGCTGCTGCTAATCCCTAAAATGTTAAGTTTTAATTTATTTTCCTGCACCTTGAAAGTATTTAAGAGTTACTAAAACACGATCACCTTTGCCGTATTGGCCTTATGTAGTTTACAGTCCAATTACGTTTAGAGAATTTAGTAGAAGGATTAACCGTTTGGCAAGTTCATTAACCGTGTGTCAACGAGTCAAGGCTGTTCTGTAAGATTTCGCCCTGCATTTGACGCTTGTAAAACAGTTGTTGAATGTATCTAATTCTTCCTCTGTAAACATATCCTGCGAGACATCTCTCCACTTACCACTGCCGAGCTCGTAATGTGGGCCTTGTTATGTCAACATGCAATAATTCCTAATGTTTTATGTGTGTTTCGAACGCGTTCCTTTTTTTTTTCTATGTCTACACCATAGAGAATGATACAGTGGTGGTAAAAAAAATTGCATCACTCGCGCCGCAAAGGAGAGAAATATCATCCCGACTGTATTCAGCACACAGTCAAGCATCCGTGTCCCAGATGATTTGGGGATGTATTTCTGATCAAGAAGTTGGTGGGTTTCACTTTGTGCAAGGAACAGTAAACGCTCAGGTGTATATTGGCATTTTGGAGGAGAAATTGCTTCCTACTATCAGGTATCACTTTACTTCAGTTCCAAACGTCATTTTCCAGGATGATTCTGTTCCGTGCCATAGGGCAAAACTGGTAAGTAACAATTTAAAAACCTTTATCCTGCCATTAGACTTAAAATGGCATGGGGTTAAGTCATTTTTTTTTCTCTAAACTCACACGCAGGTTCGAAAATGGAAAAATGAGCATGGGGTCAGCAGTTTGCCTTGGCCCGGAAACAGCCCCGATCTACGTAAGCAATTATCGGATTCCTTCTGTTAAATGTTTATTTCATAAGTTTTGCAGAATTTCACATACATTCATCGTTAATCGGTCGACCAAAACTTCTCGCATAATCCCATTGTTGTGAAAGTGCGAGGGTGATGCATTTTTTTTTACCAGCACTGTAATTAGTACACTATAGAGAATAATGATTAGTCTGGTGTTTGATTGAACTTTTCTTGGTTTACCTTAACATATTTGATTAAACACTCTTCTATCTAGACGGGACAAGTAAAGTCTTGTGTACAGGAGCAATACGACTTTGTACATAATGTTAATAATAAAAGCGCCAGTTTCATACAAATTGCCATCACAATGTAGCTGTAACCCGAGTAGCATCAACTCATCGGCCGATGATCGGCCGTTCATCGAAATCCGATCAAACTTTGATCGGTCGATGATCGGCCGATGATCGGATTCCGATGAGTTTTCATCGGAAATTGCTCCAATATGTCTCATCGACAATAGTAGAATCCGATCATCGGATTCCGATGAATTTTGCTCCCTATACCGATGAGATTTGGAGCAATATACGAGCAGTGCTGTTCCGAGGCGATGAATTTTGGATAAAAATACGATGAGATTTGGAGCAATATACGAGCAGTGCTGTTCCGAGGCGATGAATTTTGGATGAAAATACGATGAAATTTGGAGCAATATACGAGCAGTGCTGTCGTTCCGAGGCGATGAATTTAGGATGAAAATACGATGAGAAGTAGTAACAACTACGATATAGGGACAAGCAAGGAGGGAAAAAAAATAACAGTGGGAAGAGAACTTGCAGGAGGGGTATTTTCGGATGACGTCATTTGGGAATTACTTATTATATATTATTTTTTTAATAACTTGTTTAATTAATTTCTAATTTAACAACTTTTGATGAGCGTGATTCATGAGTTCAATTTTAATCGCTCTAGCCGGGAATCGAACCCTAGTCCTCTGGAATACGAGATTCATACGCTAACCACTAGACAAGTTATGCTCGCTCCATGGCGGAAAATAATGTATTAAATGGAAAATCATTTGTGGCGCCATCTATCGGGTGGTAAGGCCATGACAGATTTCTGAACGGAAAGTGAGAATTTTATTCAGTGAATATACTTATGGCGCCTGCTAGTGAAGAGTCGGAGTCGGTAATTTTGGGAGTCAGGAGTGGAATTGTTTTGGAGATAGAGAGAAATCATTCAAGAGTCGGAGTCTCATTTTGTTCGCAATTCCAGTGAGGTAATCGGCGTTTGAATCGTGGAGTTAAAGTTGAATTGATTTTGCAGCAAATTGAAGTAAACCCTTCCAAAATCCAGGAGTCGGATTCGGAGTCAAAGTCTCAGTCATTTTTAATCCGATTCTCAAACTTGAATGTTGATCCGTATAGCCTTACGTTTGATCAATAGTCGGATATTCAAATAATAAATTTTATCATATTTTAACAGTTGGGAGATTTCCAAAAAATTTAGATTGGGAAAATTTTTATCGGAAAATTTAAACGACCTACTTTTTTTAAGATGAAATGTAACTCGGCAAATTTTCATCTGAAAATTTGATCGTTACGATCCCTTTTTCCGTTGAAATGTAGGTCGGCAAATTTTCATCGGAAAATTTGATCGTTAAGATCTCTTTTTCCGATGAAATGTAGCTTAGCAAATTTTCATCGGAAAACTTGATCGTTACGATTTCGTTTTTCGATGAAATTTCGCTCGGAAAATTTTCATCGGAAAATTTGATCGTTACGATCTCTTTTTCCGATGACATGCAGCTCGGCAAATTTTCATCGGAAAATTTGATCGTTACGATCTCTTTTTCCGATGAAATGCAGCTCGACAAATTTTCATCGGAAAAATTTGATCGGTACGATCTCTTTTTCCGATGAAATGTAGCTCGGCAAATTTTCATCGGAAAATTTGATCGTTACGATCTCTTTTTCCGATGAAATGTAGCTCGGCAAATTTTCATCGGAAAATTTGATCGTAACGATATAGTTTTCCGATAAAAAACAGCTCATCGAAAACCGTTCTCGGATTCTGATCGCAACGATATCAGCGTGCATTACGCGATGAGTTTAGGAGGAGTCGATGATCGGCCGAGCAAAATCCGATGAGTTAATGCTACCTGGGAAAACTAACCGGTTTGTAACTAGTAAGATACCACTTAACTTTCTGCTTACAAACTAGCTTCTGCCTTCAATATTCAAGTTAAGATACATACTTACTTGCGGATTTCTGCTGTTGTGCTCAATTAATTTTATCTACCAGTTTCTTAGTAATCTCAGCTTCGATGGTAGAACTTCTACCTCCAGTCCGGTTATTGATTATTCCAGGCTGATGAGTCCACAACAAGGACGAGTCTGCAGTGTCAGGAATCATATTCATGCTGCCAGTACATTCCATGTAACACTACATAGTGTTTAAAACACAGTTCAGAGTTTGCAACCTTCAAGTTATTAGATTGCTATCAAAGAAGCAAAAAAAAAAAAAAAAAAGAGCCATTACGCTCAGAGATAATATTCAAAATGATCCTACACCACGTTTTTATAGTTAAATTAACTAATACGTTTTAAGTCACTAAGAATTGCTTTTCAGACCAATTAAAAATAATTGATAGTATAAGGGTTTCAGATGTGCATTTAAGTTCAATAATCAATGGCTTATTTACGCGTTTCTAGTAAAATATGCATTTTTGAAATCTTTCGTTAAACACAAGTTCGTATACAGGAAAATCACATACATTTCTACAAAGTATAAAATGAAGTCTCCAAAAAGCGTATCCGTGTTTGAACTCGCAAAAATCGAGAACAACCCGGCCGATTTTGCTGAAGTTTTCACAGTTTGTTCCTTTAAGTCCTGAAAAGGTTTGCAGACCGGTTCGAAAAAAATTCAATGAATAGTTATTTTTTTATTAAAATTTAGGCGCAATTTTCACGTAAATTCCCGAATATGGGGATGAAAAATTACTTGCACATATTAATGTTATACATCGTTAGAAATAGAATTTCCCGCGCTCTACGCAATTTGTTTCAATGCTCTAACCTACTTACGGTGTGAGTTGTTTGCTTTTTTAGCTCGAATTTGTTTAGGCCTAGCTGAAAATTTAATCACTACATTCTTCATTAAATTCTATATATATAAAGAGTGAAGGAATTGTCCCACAGTTTCCCTCTTACATCATTGGAAAAAGTGAAAAATGGTCGAAAAACTAAGCTTCTATCTCGAAAGGAAAAAAAGTTACAAGCCTTTTCAAATTTTTATTTATCTAATCTTGATTGTTGAATATACGACAGTTGACACACTTTTTATTTTATGGTAGATCGGGCAAAGCCGGGCTACGCAGTTAGTTTGATATAAAGCTCTATTTTTCTTAATACTTAAGTTCTGTTTCTGGACGATAACAGCCATTGAATTTGAAATGGTTATTGTCCACAAATTAACTTGCACATTTACTAACTACTCTTATCATCATTTCATATGCACATTTTCATGTTCCTTTTTTTAAAAATAAATTTTTCAAGAATGATTTTCATATCTGTTTCGAAAAAAGGAAAAGAAAACTGATATTTTTTTGTCGTTAATCGATCCAAAGAGAGAGTTAGAAACGAAATAGTTTCGAAATCATAAATGCAAGTAGCAATCGACACGCTTTCCCTTCTTTTTACGATGTTCTTACGAGATGGCTTACCATTTTCTTTTTATCTTAAGCCTAACATGGTGTTATCTCAGTAATGCATCATACTGCTGGTACTGCTGGAATAAGTCTTCATCTTTCCAGGCTGAGCAGCCATCAAAATGCCATTAAGTATGCAAATTTTTGTCGGAGTGAGGAATAACATATCGTGAAATTGCCTCTAAAAACAAATCATGCAAATGCTGGTTAGATAAATGGTAAATATTTCTGTGTTCTGCGAATATTCTGAGAGTGTCGCTTATACTATTTGACCTGCTCAAAATAGTTCACGCTCACGTTTCGCGGGATATTTGTTTTAAAGTAAAATGATCTTGTTGTTCGACGTGCATTTGAATATTTGCATTTATTAAGTAAAAAAACATGAAACGATTTTCAATTTTTTACATATCAAGTTACGAGGTTTGATTTTTTAAAACTCTGGTTATTCTCGATGGGAAACCTTTTTTAAATGATGAACTAGTGTATCGAAGAATAATTTGTATTTTTAAAAGTAAGCGGCACAGACCATCACTTGTAAATGCTTTTAAATTATGTAGAACAGGCTGTGATCAATAGAAACGAAATTTCAATGTTTTAAATTTTGAGTTGGGAAGTTAAATCCAGATAATTGCTCTTAACATAGGGTGTAAAGAGATTAAATACAGTAATTGTAAAAAAAAAATGCATCACCCTCGCATTTTCACAACAATACGATTATGTGAGAAGTTTTAGTCAACCGATTAACTATGAATATGTGTGAAATTCTGCAAAAACTTATAAAATAAACATTTAACAGCAGGAATCGGATAATTGTTTACGTAGTCGGGGCTGTTTCCGGGCCAAGGCAAACTGCCGACCCCGTGCTCATTTTTCCATTTCTAAACCTGCGTGTGAGTTTAGAGGAAAAAAAACTTAACCCCATGTCAATTTAAGTTTAAGGGCAGGATAAAGGTTTTTAAATGGTTTACACCCAGTTTTGCCGTATGGCACGGAGCAGAATCATCCTGGTAAATGACGTTTTGAACTGAAGTAAAGTGATCCCGGATAGTCGGAAGCAATTTCTCCTCCATAATGCCAATATACACCTGAGCGTTTACTGTTCCTTGCACGAAGTGAAGCCCACCAACTCCTTGATCAGAAATACATCCCCAATCATCTGGGATATGTGATGCTTGACTGTGTGTTGAATGCAGTCGGGATGATATTCCTCAACTTTGCGGCGCGGGTGATGCATTTGTTTTACCACCACTCTATGGCGATTTGTTAGTAATAAAATATTGTTTCCATTTATCTAGAATGTTTTCATTTTCCCTAGGGTTATGGAAACTGATTATCTTCCTCAAGAGTTCGTTGTAGGAAAACGGCCGTGATAAAAACAAGGCTTCATTGAAAGAGACATTTTAAGTTCTTGAGCATTGGCACTAATGTGCGGGCCATTAAGACCCTCCAAATCAATCAAAAATCTAAAGAAAGAAAAACACATACATATCATTAAATGAAGTTAAAACAATTAATTTAAATAAAATGCTCACAATAGTATAATTTACATTAAAATATATACTTTTAAATAGCTAAGGTGATTAACAATCTTAGTCAATTCCATTCACCGCAGAGAACGGTATGTGTGGCTTAAATGGAAGCATCTAAATTGAACACTAAAAGTAATAAAAGTTAAAAAAATAATAATAAAATTTATTTCCTAATGGTTTTATTAATCAGTTAACCAATTTAAATTGGCTACTTCGCGTTAGTAAATCTACTGAAGTGGATAATGAGGCATTTCTGAATTTTTAAGAAATAAAACATTTTTAGAGTAAACAAGATTTTACATAGGGGCATCTTCAAACAGTTTAATAAGCCGTTTTGAGTTTTTTCAATGCTTCCAAAACACCGCAAATTAATTTAATGTAATATGTTTTATTTTAAAAAAAATTCAGTAAATGCACTAATTTCCCATTGCTTAAGTTTTAATTAATGCCATCATTCTGTCATGCAATTGTAAATATTATGGGGCAGAGTACTCTATTTGAATACTTTGTCCAATAAACACGGAGAAAACCTGATTTTGATCAGATAACTGATGTATAGTAGTCGTAATTCTATTTTTATATAGTAAGTTCATTTCATAAGCTAAAACATAAATAATATTTTTTAAAAAGATGAAATTTTGATTTTTTTCTTCGGTGTTTATGCCACCGGTAATTTTTGCAAGACAATCATTTTGAGGGGGGTGGGTTAGGATTATGAAGTCTGAACCCCGTCAACTATTGCACTTAACAAGCTTCACGATAACCAATCAAACAACCTGACAATTTCTCGGCCTCTGGTTTCATGATTTAGCCATTCGTCTGTTTGTCAAGATGCGACAGGACTCCAGCAACAAGCAATTACTGCCTACATTCCCAACTTCATAAGTTTCCTATTGTTCTATGCGGGCGAACTTTTAAATGTTTCGGGAAAGTCATTCAGCCGTAACGAATATATATATATATAGAAGTTATATATATATAGTGGTTTGAAATAGTATCACAACCATCACAAATCGTGTTTGAAAGAGTCTCACTTCTCAGTGAGTCGTACCCCACTGACAGAAAAACCTGCCAGGCTTTTTTTTCTGCTTTTCACACGTTATTCCCAACGTTTTACCGTAAAAGGTTGCTTCAATTTGTGGGCCAATGAAAATTCCCTCTTCTACTTTTGTTCCACTTGCATTTTAAATTTTTTCAAGCATAAAAGATAACCCCCCCCCTCTTTTGTTCCTGTCAACTACTGACACAAAATAATGTTGCGTAAACCGAATGTTATGTCCAATAGTGGAATAACGACTCATTTGCATGGGTAAACCCTTTTCAGTACGAAATAAGGAATACCGTCAATACAAAATCAGCATACAGAAAGCGTCTTTTTGTCAAAAGTTACCCCCCCCCCCCATAGAAGATGAAAATTTTACTTTTCAAGAAAGAAGAAAAATCAGTCTTACGATTTTATAAGAGTGGTACACGTGCTTGTTGCTGAATTACAAGACATTTATATCATGAATTTTAAAGTGGCATCAGTGAGATTTTTTGTTCCGGGCTTCTGTTTGGAGTCTACTAGAAATTTATTTAAAAAAAAAACATCCAAATGAACTTTTGGGGAAAGACCGGTTGACCAAAAAATCTTTCAGCCAAAAAATAAAAGAAACGCATAATTTCATCCAAAGACCATTTTTCATCCTGTGCAATGTAGTCGCTCGGTTTTATTAACGCGATCGGAGCAAAAAATGGAAGCAAAAATGATATAAAACTACATTCGGCGCTCTATTCGATTATAAAGGTTCATGTGGAGCTAGTTTTAAACATCGTTGCGACTCGTGATATTGGCTGAAACTAAATTTATGTAGTTTCACTAATACTTACTCATATTTTACCGATAGAACATAACTTAAAACCTGAACATAATCTACCAGAAATAACAGAATAGTGAAAGTTAAGAAACATCCAATAAACGGATACTTTGCTACCTTTATTGCTTTATAAAATCAAACTTCAAGATGGATGCTGTAAGTAGATTGAGGGTTTGATGGTTTTTGAGATTTATTAAATGTTAAAATTTTATTAAACTGCTATCGAGGATTCGGAACTGCAAAACTATTTTTTCGCAAATTTAAACTAGAGGAGAGTACATTTTAATATCTAAGGAAATTCAAGTTTGCAGTAAAGCATTGAGGTGCAACATGTTTCATAAAAAAAGTTATTGATGAGAAAGTTACTTTGCAGTTTGATATATGCGAGTTTAAACTATTCAACATACTGTACTTTAACTACTAAAGATTTAGTAAAATAGCATTTCAAGCAGTAAGTTTTCCTTACTGCTTGAAATGCTAGTCTTCTTCTAAGTAGTAGTTTTTCTTAGCTGGTAGTTGCAGTTTTCGCAAGATGGATTCTCTCTAGTTTTGGTCTTTTACATGTAATGTGGTTTCAAAAGTGATCTTACCTGTTCAATTTTCTCATTTGTGTGTGAAAAGGTTTCGTTTTTGCGTTCGGCACCACTTTACTATGGGGATTTTTTCCAAAGTTTTAATTTTTCGACAGTTTTTTTATCTACTTAAGAATTATCTTTTAGGAAATTTCTAGAGATGTCTAGTTTATTAGGAAATTTGGGAGAAGGCATTAATGTGCCGCTAGAGCAAGCTAAATTTTTTATGTGCAAACAATATCTGAAACAAAGAAAAATAAACATGAGCACAAACACACAAATGATCAAACGCAACAAAAAAAAGTAATTGCTGAAAATTTTCCTGTTACATGTTCATCGCCATGAGTAGTTATGCAAATAAATTTTACTAAGGAACTGTTTGCATCAAAGTATATTTTCAAATATTGATGCTGTGACCTTATATCTTCTCTGGTTCCACTAATATTTCTGTTTATTATTATTTTTTGAGACACTGTACATTAGTCACTTCAAAAAAGCATAACCATTGCTTTTGGGCCTTCTTTCACTCTTATTATTTTGTTGTGCGGGAAAGTAAAGCTTATCATAAAAATTATTATAAAAATGTTACTTCAAAATCTGCATTAGGTTTTGTATAAATGCTGAAAAAACTCTTCAAAGTGCAAAAACGAATTCCCAATTCAGAATTGCTTTAGGTGAATCCCCCCCCCCTCTGAATTTGCATTATTAAATTTAACAAAAAACCTAGGTTGAACGGATGAGCAAGCAATATCGCGACTGGACATAATAAATCCTTCATTTTTTTCCCACTTCATCCCTTACTTAACCTTTACGTCATCGATGAAGAAAGTTGTTTATGAAAAACTGAAGTGAAGTAACGGCCATAAACTCTACAAATCCGTTAATGGGTCATAAAATTTAACGTTTTTGAAAATTTTACCATTACCTAGGAATTAAGTCGTTTTGCAAATGCGGAAGTACCATTTAATGGGAAAGGGTGAAAATTACATTTCGGGAAAAAAGGGAAGTAAATAAATTTATTTTCAAGCTGCTTTTTCTCAACATTGACTGAGATAGCATCATAAATTGCTCCATTTCCAAAAAGGGCCAGTCGAATCGAAAATGAGTGTGAATGCTTTTTAAACGAATTGCGTTTCAAAGACTAAAAACATAATTTTTAATGGTGATAATATTTATGCAGGGAAACAGAAAGAGTTTTTGAAAATTATTCAATTTAAAAAATTCATCTCAATATGCCAAGTATAAAATTGAATTTTCATAAAGAAATGACTAAACATGATTTTAAGAGATTGCAAGCCATTTTACATGTTGCACCACAGAAACAAAAGTGACACAAATCAAAAGTTTGGAAAAACGTACTAACTATGGACTTAAAATACACATTTAATACTTTGTCTTGCCCCAGATCTCGCACAATGTTAGCTTACATAACTATTCTGTGGTGGTGTAATAGCAGTATCATCAAAAGTGATACATCGTGAAAATGTAATAATTTAGAAGACACATTTTCGAGATTTAAGTATACACTAGCTGCGTCGCCTGGCTTTGCACGGTTCACCTCGATAATAAAAGTTATGTCAAGTCACGCGTGTTCAACACTCAAGCTGGAACCAAAAAAAAAAATCAGTAAAATTTTGCGGCAGATTGCGGAAAAATAACCAAAAAGTAAACAGTTTAAATCCCCTGATTACAGGAAAAGCCTTTGAAACAAAACCCAGAATTTTATTTGCTCACATTCGAGACAAAATATGGCAACAGATCTTTCGTCTCAATATAATTTTCTTCACGCCATAAATTTTAATAAAAGCATTGTTGCGGAAAATTGATATGAAGCACAGAATAATAATTTGAATGGAGGAAAGAATTAGAAAAATAGGGATTAATTAATCTAGTTTTTAATTGATATCTCCGCTAATTATTATCGGAGGATTATGTTAAGTAGTCTAACATAAAATCGGGAAGATTACGAATCGATCGATACCTGGTTCGATGGTCAGTTCACTGTCGTTCAGGAGAAGTAACTTGGATATGCATACATAGTTGTATGCATTGGTACATAGACTCAGTTTTTAATTGTATAAGATTATTATCTAAAACAGCAAAGTGAACCAGCCAATATCACATCATAATTCTTTTGTACGTATTGTAATCTTTTAAAACTACTATTGCGTAAAATCTTAATTTTCTCCAATGCTGTTTTTTAACTTGTCACTTTCCTTGCCTGGCCGCGATGTTGCAAAATATGACATTGCTGCACACAAGAAAACCTGTCTCTCAACTATCTTCTTTATTTCAAATGTAACATATCTTGTTTGAGGTTGAACCGTTCTGTCACTTAATTAAATGACTAATTAAATTCATGCTAATCGATTGTGTTTTTTTTTTGTCATTTCTTTATTTAAGTGTTTAAAAAAATTTAGATTAAAAAAAAGGAGCTGATGTGTGCATCACATGACTCCTTTTACTCCAATTTAATGTAATTTCCCCATTATTGTCAATTTTACTGTGATTCAATAGTTTACTCTTTAAATATCACCAACAATGGCCAAATTGAAACCAAATTTTTAAAAAAGTCGCCAAATTTGTCGTCAAGTTAGCGACAAAACTTAGCAACCAAAAGAATGGCGATATATCATCAAGTGTTCGCCAAATTAAAACACCACTTGAGTTTACATTGAAATTAACAATGATTCCACTCCCCTCCCCAAAGGGGCAAAAGACCCCGTTAGAAACACCCGAATGCAATCAAAAGTGTCAGGTGCACAACTAGACTACACTGGTAGTCTACATACCAAATTTCAACTTTCTAGGACATACCGATTTTAAGTTATGCAACATATATGCGCAATACGCACATTAGCATATACGTACATACATACAGACGTCACGAGAAAACTCGTTGTAATGAACTCGGGAATCATCAAAATGAATATTTCACTTGTCTATACGGTTTTAGGCACTTATCCACGTGTGGTCAAGTAGAAAAAAAAATCAACATTCATTCAGGGGGTAAGCAAAATGAAAATTAAAGTCGATTTATGAGTAAAAAATTTTTCGCGAATTTAATACTTCCTTTTTTGTAAAAGGAAGTAAAAGTAGAAAGGAAATTATGTATAATTTCAAATAAATAAATAAATATTATAATAAACCAAAACATATTTCATTTCGTAACTCATGATACAATTGAACGAAATATTGGTATGAACAAACCGACTCCAATCTTATTGAAAAAAAGATATTGTTAACTACGCTTGTCTTAACATTACAGCAATTGTGGTATTCTACCAACATGAAAAGTCGCGCGTATTTTTTAAACACCCTACTCCACGTGGCATAGCTCATCGCGAAATTTCATTTGCATTTGTCATTCTGGTCTGTGATTTGAGGTATTTTAAATGTTTAGTGCAATGTTATTTAGTGTTAGAAGCGGTTACGCGCGATATTATGCGCAAATTCTTGTAACATTAAAATTTCTACATTCTTATTGAAAGTTTTTATTACAATTTCGCTCCGATTAAGCACTGTTCTGGAAGCCACTCCTGAGCAGCCTACTATATTAAAGCCAGAAATAGAATCTTTACCATTAATTTCTGGTAATGTCTACCAGATCAAAACTGGTACCGTTGGTTGCAAGATATCCAGGAAAAAAGATTTTGCCCTGTCTCACGTCACCAAAACTTAAGAGGACATAGATAAATGCTCCGGGAATCAAAGGATAAAAAAGTTGAAATCACCATGTTTACACGCCGATTCGGTACTGACCCACCGCTGGTAAAAACGGGGGTTTGCGAGTGAATAGTGCGGGAAAGGAGGGGGAGAGATGGAGATCCTGCAAGAAGAAAAATGAATGCATCGAATATTACAATATGCCAGACAGCCCAGTTATCACAAACAGAGATTGCAGTTTTGCAATTTTTGTGGGTTTATCAGCCTGGAATAGTGAATAACTGAGCTGGAGACAGATATCATCTCATTGAAGCTAAAAGCGTAAACAAAACGGTAGATGAAGTAAATTTATCAGACCAGCGAGGATCCGTGTCCATGAGAGGGTTCAACTGGCACATTGAAGGCAAAATCTTAAATTATTAATCTTAAAGTTACCGTCCTTAAGCCTTTTTCTTTATTCACTATTCTAGATTGAAGGGTTCGTCATAACAAGGTCAAAACTGCAGTCTTCCAGAAGTGATAACCAAGCTGTCTGTATATTGCATGTAGTTTTTCCTTGTAGGGGGGGGGGCGTTTCTCTTCACCTGAAAATTATTATGTTGAGAAATCTTTCAATTCTCAATACAGTTTGAAATTCGTAGTAATAAATTATCTCCTAAGGACAATTTAGTACTTAAACTGTTATCTTCAGTTCAGTCACGTTTTAATGATTTAATAAGAAATTATTCGTTATAAAAATATTGTGATGTTTTCAAGATTCCGCAAATTGAAGTACAAAACTTACAGTCATATTGTTTTTTTTTTTTTTTTTTTTTTTTTTCACATTTTAATATCTTAGCGACATTTACGGAGAATGTCGGAACTAGTTGATTGAGAACTTGCTTTGGTGCTTTGCGTTTGATCAGAAATTGTGTCGGCGCTGCACTCGTTCAGGTTATGAGTTAAGTGTTTCCTTTTTTTCTTACAGATCCGAAATATTATTTAAATCTTAGATTGATCAGGCTGCACCGTTCTTATTCGTTGAAATTAACTTTTTAAGTTATTAATTCTTCTTTAAATGACTGTACATGCCATTTCAGTAGCTATACGATTTTACAAGGGACCTTACGGTCTCGGAAATTCAGATCGGGATGAAATTCAGCAGATTGGTAGTACCACTTGAAAGTATCCCACACAGTTCAGTAATATAACGCACTAGCTAAAACATTCCGAGAAAACAGCTTCTAAAGTTTTACACACAGCTTATATATACTAGTAGAGATTTCTCGCCTTTAGCAGCTCGGTTGCTACGTGGATTCTCATACTGAATTCTCGTACTATCCATCCCGGGTTCGATACATAGCCACCAGTTAGTTAGACATGAACAGTGACGTCATAAACAGCGTAATCTTGAAAGTCTCCTCCCAGTTTCATCTATTTTTCATACCCATACAAGTATTATATTTATTGATTCTCTCCATCCCCCTTTTGTGCGCTCTCAGGGTTGACTTGTAGTTTGCTGATTGGTTAGTTGTTGCCTTTCATCGTGAGTTCCTACTAGTTAACACATTTAGTATAATTAAGAGTGTTTACGTGGTGAAGTTCTGATCTCTCACTACTTATGTATTAGGTGGTGAGGCTTTTTGCGCTAATGAAGAGGCTCTATTATAGCCTTGAAATAGGTATTCGTTGTATTTTCTGTTGAAATTGCGCTTTATTTACGTTGGTTTTCCACTTTCATTATTTTAAGTGCATTATGAATTATTTTATATGTTTGCATTCAATGAAATATTAGACGAGTTTACTGTATTACTTTGTTTATTGGCTGCGCAAATACAAAATAAATGAAAAGCATTACCACATTAAAATCAAAGCATAAAAGTGGTGTTTCAACTACATACATGCATCAAACGGAAACTTATATGAGCACCACTTTGAAGGTTCTTCCAATACATTTATAATATACTATGCTTCAACTTCACTCGCAATCTAAAATGAAAATTCAGTGCTTGCTAAAAAATAAGCCGGAAGTGGAGAGTAAAAAAATCGATCTGTCTCACGTACTCAAACACATATTGCCATATTTTGTTGCTACTTATCATAATCCAAGATTTTTCAACACGGTCGTCCCATCCCCTTTCCCCGCCATTTCTTTTTATCCTCATTTTTATTTCCTCGTGTTTCGGCTCTGGGGAAAAGTTTTTATGAAGAGCGTCAAATTGGAGAGTAAACTCAAGTACTTAGTCATAAATTCGACAACTTTCCGACGCCCTAATGGCTCATAAAATTTCAGATTCTACCCCCCTCCCCCCGTCAACCCATTCCCGTAAAACTCGCTCACTTAACAGACTCTAGCAGTTGGTGGAAAATCTGAGATTTCGAGGGGTTATAGGTGATGTTTTTAACTTTTTTTTCCTTCTTTCTCCTGCGTTCGAAAATGTAAAAGAGTTGTTGAAAATGAGAAAGTGTTATATTTGGATGTAAACGACGGTACTTAGAAAAATGTTTCTTTTGAGAGGGGCTCGTAAAGGGGCATTTATCCTTCCGGAAATAATTAAATACCTGAGGTTTTTCAGCTTAATATCTGTTAAACCGTTGGAAAATGAATTTTTCCAACTCGGAAAAGGGTCTTTGTGCATCGTATAGAGAGATTTAGTATAGCCCCGATTTTTATGATTGCATCTATTTCCTAACTTTCAATGCATTTTATACAGAGGCTAATTGGTGAGGAAAACAGTAGCTCTCAGGCACTTGCTCAGTATGTCATGATTTTGTTTAAGGATATGTATCGGGTTTAATATTTTAACAATGCGTTTATTATTGCTGAAAAAACAGTTAAAAGTGTAGCGTTTACTTAATGCGTTGTTTTATTTATTTATGCTGATGATTGGTTGGCTGCGAAGTTTCTAGCAAACTCTTTTTGTTAAGAGTTTGCTAGATAGTAAGAGTTGTAAATAAAATGTTAGGTTTCTTTTGTTCACCATAGCCTTCAAAAAATGTCTGTCAATCTTTTTGGTAGGAAATCATACGCGAAAAGGCCACGCGGCGAATTAAAAAAGGTATTCTAGGTGATTAGTTTTGCTAGAACGAGAATCTTCCAAACGTCATAGTATTAGTATTATCAGAGTTAATAATTTTCATTTCAACTCTCAAAACTAATTTATCTATTCACTTTTTTTTTTTTTGGCTCTTAAGAGTTTTCAAGTTGTATCATCGAGTTGAGATATCAACAAGCAAGTATTCAGATTAGCGTCAGAAACAAAATGTATGAATGGGCAGTGCAGTGGTAAAATATTCATTCGTACTCAAGTATTTCCAACCCAAATATGGTCGCACGCTGGGAACTAACAGGCTTCGAACATAGAATGGTAAGGAGCGTGGACGAATTCTATTTTGTAATTCGTTGGAGAATTCAGCATTCAGAGGTTTTCAGTGTCAA